>NC_079527.1:9139376-9206876 GCF_003711565.1 Takifugu flavidus | reverse complement strand
CCCCCCCACCACACACACACACACACACACCACACACACACACACACACACACACACACACACACACACACACACAGACACAGATCATTGCCTATATGCACACAGGACAACTGCAGGTGCTGTTTGAGGATGATAAGCATGTTTTCATTCCTCAGAACCACTGAAAGCAAGACTGTGAAAGCAGATTTGTACATCCACCTCTGTTTGATCAGTCTTGGCTTGAAATCGGCAGTGGGGAAACTCATCCCGCGGCTCTTTTGTCGAGATGTCCAGATAACCTTTAGAAACGGCACTTCTCGGTGGCGTGAGGTGCCACTCATGTCTCTTGATATGTTAACACAAACCGACTGGTCGCGTCATGGCGTTCATTTCTGGCATTAACCTTGACAACGCCGAATGACTGTACTCTTGGTGGTGGTGACAGAGTTCCAAGGAGAGAGGGAGGGGGGGAACTGACAGATGATTGACAGGAGGTAACGATGTGGTGATGAGATGGACGGAGGTTTGGGTCTTGGGGTTTAGCAGGAGCTACAGGAGCACATCAAGACAAGAGAAGGTGCGTTCATTGATCGGTTGCTCCTGGGCTGCTTCTCAAATGTATTTTTAATGTGGCCCGAGGCTGACAGATGTCATCGTGAAATAATATCACTGGTTTATTTTGTTTCATTTTTGATTTCTGGATCACAGAGAGATTCACCTTCTTAAACCACCTCCGTACAGTGTTAATAGCCCATTATCACGAGTCGCCTTGGTGACCGAATCACACAGATATGAGAACTCCGCCAGTGTGTCCCCCCCCAGATAATTAAAGAGGAAAGAGACAAACGTGTGTTCGCACTCAGTTACTCAATTAACCATCGGGGCAAATTCGTCGACACCCTACTTATGTTAGGACAAGACATTTAGCTGCCGATGCTGGAGGGCGAAAACATGAAAAGGGATTTTATATGATGATATATGGAGAAATATGGGAAGGCTTCAGTTTCTATCCTACTGCAAGAAAGCGAGAGAATAAAAAGTAGAAGAATGAGAAGTTGGGAGGACGTGGAAGCGAAAGAGGAGGGAAAGCAAGGTGGAGGAAAGGGAAACAAAGCTGCGGGGGATAATAAATATAAATAAAAAGCTTGTGTCCTATAAAATATGCTATGTGTTTCATCAGCTGTGCAGCAGCTGTGTGTGGTGTGTTCGGGCCCAGGGGAGTGAGTAGCCACTCTAAATATGTGTAACCCACATAAAGAAAGTGTCTCTGGGAGATCGGGCCCTGGAAATTCATATCTGAGCCAGCAGCCTCATTCTTATTCCACCTCCCAATGGTGAGCTGCATCCAAGCACGTATATTTTGCGCGTGAGTCTTCACACGCGTTGGCACCCGTGAGCAGCCTTATTTTCTTTGCTGGAATGCTACTTTTTATGCTCATTCTCACAAACATAAAAACACTGTTGCTTCGCCTCCCAAATGGCTGGTGTGGGACGGAATGATGACAGCCAGGCTGACACGAGTACCTGCTCTGGAACACAACAGCATCACAGTTTCCACGCTCACGGCTCCTGGATTACCTCAGCCTGAACAAACTCCATTATGGCTCCTATTACCCAGGTATACACAGCCAGGTAAAGAAAAAAAATAACCCAAAGCAAAACAAAAACAAAAACAGCACTTTTCAGTCCTGTTGTTCTGATGACCCCCGTGCACCCTGCATGATGTGGAAGAAGGAAGAGCTGAGCAACAGAGAGAGGAGTTGCAAAAGGAGAGGGGGAAGATTTAGCTTAGCTACATTTGTCAGCCCGCACTGCCGGAACAATTTAGATTGAGATATTAATCAATTTGTTCCATCTTTACAAAATTAATTGCAGTAACATTGCAAATGGCATGGTCATTAGACTCCTGAGGGCTGCACTTTCAGTCTTTCTATAGAGCGCAGGGGAGGAAATGCCACCTCTATGTTTAACATTTTCACAAAATAGCAATGGAGGGGGCAGATTTCCTCACTTTCATCCCGGATAATCTGTACACCCATCTGTAGGGGACAGCAGGACAGGTGACCAGATTTATGTTTGATTCTTCCAGGGCCTTCCGTGACGGTGTGAATTGACTCAGTTTGATCACCCTCTGCCGTTTGTGAGCAGCTGCTCACTGTTAAATTCAGTCAGTGCTGAGCGAGCGTATGTGTAAGCACCGTGAAACACATCATTACCTGACAGGAAAGTAACATTACAATGTCAGAAACGATGCTATAAGGTGCCTGTAGCAACGTTTCTTTTACCAGGGTCTCACTTAGCATGTAATTGAGTGTGTGTGTGCCTGTATGTGAGTATTGTCTAAGAGTGTTTACGTGATCACACTGGCAGCAACACAATAGTCCATTATGTGGATGTACAGAAGGTTAATAAGGAAGAAATAATGAGGGTGAGCATAGGTGTTAGACTGCATGTGTGAAAGTGTGCGTGTGTAATGAGTGATGAAACGCCATGTATCTGAGAGGAAGACCATCCATCACCTTCATCATTTGCTCTGGGGTCCCGTCATTACACGTTTCCCTTCATTTAAACGGTTAATGACGGTCCCTTTTGACCAACCTCCCTGCTGTGCCATCGCTCTTGCACTCCTGGACATTTGATCCAGCTCAGATCAAACTTTTGCATTCCCTCATCTCAACTTGGGTCACTTTCTTTATAGCATCCACTCCTCAGCATGGAATGGTCTTTTTCAGGTGATTGGCCTTGTCACGTTCAAAGTCTCCGTCTCCTGGGACTCTTTTCTATCAATGTTTTTTTCTTGGAGCTCTGAACTTTACCTAAGCTTAGCGCAAAAAAGATTTTATTTGAATAGACGGCAATGCTACTGGTGTGATCTGTGCTAATGAGTCTGCATTGATGTCCACTTGCTGCGTGGGCTGGAATGTCGCCACTCTTCCAGCAGCAGCAGCAGCAGCAGCAGCAGTAGTAGCAGCAGCAGCAGCAGAGCAGTAGCAGCAGCAGCAGAGCAGCAGCAGCAGTAGTAGCAGTAGCAGCAGCAGCAGCAGCAAGCAGCAGCAGCAGCAGCAGCAGTAGTAGCAGTAGCAGCAGCAGCAGAGCAGCAGCAGCAGCAGCAGTAGCAGCAGCAGCAGCAGCAGTAGCAGTAGTAGCAGCAGCAGCAGTAGTAGCAGTAGCAGCAGCAGCAGCAGCAGTAGTAGTAGCAGTAGCAGCAGCAGCAGCAGCAGAGCAGCAGCAGCAGTAGCAGCAGTAGTAGCAGCAGTAGGAGTAGCAGCAGCAGCAGCAGCAGCAGCAGCAGTAGCAGCAGAGCAGCAGCAGCAGCAGCAGCAGCAGCAGCAAGGCCGACTCTACAGTTAATGGCAAAGACAAGCTGTTAGCCAATAGGCAACGCCTGCCGCACATTTAACCCCAAGTCTACGATGGCTTTGTTCATCAACAACAACCAGAAGGTGATTACTGCGACCATTAGGCTGGCTTAACTGGCCTGGGAGCTGCTTCATCCTTGGTCTACGATGGCATGTTTGCTTCTTTATATAGTGCGTGTGTAGATGTGTGTCTCTTGCCTTGTGTTTATCTGCATGCTCTTTTATCTTCTGGTCTTCCATTATGCCCGCATAAGTGGGACTGCTAACTCTTTTATGACTGCCTCATTAGGTTGCCAGACAAGCCCATAGCAAATGCAATTATATCTAATTATGTAATTATGAATTCAGTATGAAGTGTACTGGTACACATGCGCTAGGGTAAATGCTGCTGTTTTGTGGGTGGTTGTGGTACATTTGAGCTCTCGGTGTCTTCCTTCAACCAGAAGAGGAAACAAGTTAACATTGTTTACGTCACTTTTAGTCTGGTTTAGCTGGTTTTGTTACTAGGGAAAGAGCTTCACATTTACCATTGGCAGTAACTGCTCCTTTACTTGAATTGTGACCCACTGTTTTCCATGCTAACGTGCTGTTGTAACGTAGTTCGGCCCTGTATGTGGCAGCCGCACATGAAGGATCTTGATTTTTGAAAAGTCCATCCCAACTGAAAGCATGTAGGTGGAAAAAACTCCTGAAATCAGAAAGTTCTTGGACCCTTTCCTGATTAGGCCCATCTGTACAGTCATCATGTTACAGCTCATAATCTGATGGAAAAACTTGAGAAATGTAAATGAGCAACATGCTGGCTCAGGTTTATTTTTAGTGTTTTGATATATGAGCTTTGTTTTTAAAAAATGTCAGGATGTCTGTTCTGATAAGTACAGATATGGCAAAAGTTCATTTGAAATAATGGAAAGCCGATTTATTCCAGATTAGCAATAATGCTAATCGACCTTCTGCTCTGCATTAATGGACTTTTAAACGGAACCCTCTTTTGAAACTATGTTTTATCTACGAATTTCCACAGTTCTTTTCTAGTCAGGAAAGTAAAGAAATTCACGAAATGTGCTTTAATTAAAGTAGCAGCTCTCAGGCATGGTGCCACCAGCCTTTCCTAGTCCAATTTGGCGCATTTGTTTTTACCCTAAAGGAGACTCGAGCCTGATGTATGCCTGCACTGCAACGGCTCATACCACTGAGCAAGATACATGGGGGGGAGTGGACCCTTATATTACGTTTATGCGTGAATCACTGTGTTTCAAAAAGTTAGGGGCTTTGAAAAGTTGGTTTTAATTCATTTATTGGTTAATAAAATGTGTTCTTTTATCATCTGGTTGGGGGATCGGCACCTGCAAAGGGAGACTACTTTATTAAAATGCTAATGTCCAAATAATACACTTTTAGAGACAGATAGATATTGAGATATGTGTGTGTGTGTGTGTGTGTGTGTGTGTGTGTGTGTGTGTGTGTGTGTGTGTGAGATGAGCTGCAGTAGGTGGTGCCCTTCAGTGTGTCGTGTTTCCTTACAGATCCTATTGAGGCAAGAAAGCGAGGCTGCGTGGCTCCCTGTGTGTGCGTGCGTGCACGAGTGTGTGTATGTGTGTGAGATAGTGCTGACAGTAATGCAAGCAGTATCCGGTACCCCCCCGCCCAAGGATCACATCCCTAAGACGGTTTCTTTTGCTAATCCCCTACTAATATGACTAATAAAATGCCATTGCCATCAGCCACAGAAGCTAGGGATGAATTCCGAGCGGTGCATGTGTGCATGCATGCAGACATCAATGAGATTGAGGTAGGATTTGTTATTTTAATCCCAGGTAATTTAAGGTTAGGACCTATTGAACATTTGCAGACAAATAGGCAGCAGGTTGTGAATAAGGCTGGCCATCGGCTCATCTCCGCTATCTTCAGGTGGTCCTTTCTGGAAAGTAAACATCGGTGGACATTTAACAACGCTCTGCATATTTCTCTGAGCAGCTGCAGCTGTTCGCATTGCTCAGAAGGACTTATTCAAAGCTCCCACAGATGAGCAACAATTTTACGCTAGAATTTTAACCCTTATTGTTGCAGTTTTATGTACTTACACATATCAGTTATTCAATTAAAGAACGCCTCGCGCATTTGACCACATGTGAGACGAGATTAAACTGTGTTGTTGCTCTGAAAGCACAACAAGAAGTCTAATTTTAAAGCCATGAATTACCAAAAGACTGCTTTCAATCTGATTGAATCCCGCTTTATTAGCATTCTGCCTGCCTTCATATCATGAGGCTGAGCCGGCCTTGTGTCCTCCCCCCAGCTGCAGCTGGAGCAGCAAAGGGCACAAAGAGGAGCTTAATTTGGGATGACTCGAGGGCTTTCGGTTACAGGGCATCCATTGTTAATTTTGATGTGATATGACTTTGCTTTACAAACTATTATTAAAAAGAGAAAACCAAAACTCAACGCTCAGGAAAACAAGGGAGCATCAAATGCTGCCATTTTCCATCCGTGCTGACTCTGTAGATGGCAACATCTGTTGATTTACTATAATCCAGCTCGAAATTACATTTAGATGGATTTTAGATGGATTTTTTTGAGCACGCATTTCTCCAGAGGATGAAGGGCATCGCTTTGCCAGGCAGTAGAGTTTAGCATCCATTGGAACTTTTCAACAGCTTTTGGACTAATTGCTACCAAACAAGCATGCTCTGATGTCCTGTGTTGAAACGTTGCGTCTTAGTGTACTTTCTTTTGTCGCCGTCATCATTTGGCACAGCGGCGTTCGCGATTGACTGTTATCTTTTTAGAATTATTGAGCAGATGTTGCTGAAAATTGTGTGCATTATTAACGCTGTTATGGCGTCATTTACGGAGCTCAAAGCAGCGTTGGGCGCAGTTAGGCCGGCTTAAAATCCAACCCTCTGGCATCGACACCATTCCCAAAGTTAACTATGCGCAAAGGCACTGAGGGATTTTTGTCTTACGCCTAAATGATACTTGAAAGGTGATAAAAGCGGAATCGATGAGTTCTCTAAGAGATAAGGCGGCAGGTAAGATGTCACCATCCATCTGAAACTCCGGAGGAATTACTCTTACAGGGAGCTGTAAGTATTGCTAAAGGTGTGATTACTCTGCTCAATCTTCATACCTCTGACTGCGCTAATGAGGCCCCTGAAGGCGCACAGATACGGCCACTGAGAGAGCCGAATGAGCCGCGGCGTAAGATAGCGCGCGTGCGTGTAAACAAACCAGTGTAGCAAATTAAGATGTCGAATCAATTTGGCAAGAGCAGAAAAAGAAAAAGCACCAGAGAACGCGAATAAACATGTCAGAGACGCGATCCAGAGACATAAAGACGGCGTCTCGGGGTGGTGCTTTAAAGCTTCAGAATACAAACCTGTGTTTGTGCTCTTAAGCTGCGTTGACCCGTCAATCAAAGAGCTCAGACAAAGAGTCACGAGCGGAAATGCTTCCGATATCAAAGTGCGGCGGCCTCCGAAGGTCCGTCCCTAATACAAAACGCTCCCCAATAATCAAAGCAGGAGTCTCAGCTGTGCTCGGGATCGTCCCAACGCGCTGGTCTTTTGTCATTTCTGGAGTGCTTCTCTGAAGAGGGTCGTGCTGCGCCTGTGTGCAGTGCACATGAATCTGCGGCACGGAGAAAGAGAATCATTCATCCAGAGATTAAACATATCATGTAGGTGCTTTTATGATCAATAACTATCTGGTTTTATCTTGTATGTTAAACTCTCCGGTCCTGGATTTGCAGCTTTGGATGACATTTCGTTTGTAAGAAGTAATGTCCGCATTTAGGAAATTGTATACAATTACACCAACTTAAAAACGCTGACTCACATAAAAATGTAATGACCTGACCTGGTTAATAAGCTCAGTTATGCAAATTGCCCCTTAAAATAGATGCAGAGGACGCAGCAGAATGGAACGAGGAGCTTGAAAGGATGGAATAAGTAATGGACTGAAGAAAGGTTACAAAATAAGCCAGATTTAGATGATCCACGGGGGAGCTGTCCCCGGTGCGAGCCACACACGGACAGAATCGGGCTGTTCGCTTCGGCCATTGGGATCCACTTGATATGCGCATCGTGGATTCATCCGTTCCCACTAAGTTCTCGCCACGAATTTTCCACCCACGCTCTGACTCCGCCGCCCTCGGGTCTCCTATGCTTTAAACTGATCTGCTCACAGCTGAGGCTTCCTGGCGTGAGGTGATGTCGATTTTAAGAATCTCCTTGACACCCCCGCTCCAAGGTGTTGGGAAGGGGGGGAGAAAATCAGAGGAGGGTTGTCAAGGAGATCCGTCTGACTTTTGCGCTTTCTGATAGGAACAACAACTAAAGTCATTTAAATCATAGGGGAATTGCACCAAACGAGGTATTTAAAATGGGTTTTCGAGCGTATTAAACGACAGAGTTTATTGCTGTGATCATAGGAGGAGGCGTGCTGGTGTAAGTGGACGCATGTGCGCAGGCGTTTGTTACCTCATTAATATTTGATGACCTCGTCGGGGCTGTTAATGCACTTGTTCGACCCTCTTTTTCCTCTCGTCTCTCCGTGTCCATTTCTCTCAAATCCACCACAACTTCTATGGGCTTCTGAGACCTCAGAGTGGGAATTGGGGATAGGGTTGATACGAGGTCTCCGTGTTTGCGGTTGTGTGTATATGCGTGTGTACGTGTGTGTGTGTGTGTGTGTGTGTGTGTGTGGTAAGCCTATGGGTAAGCTTTTAGAGGTCTGAGCAGAAGGGTGTGAGTGAAAAGGAGAGGACAGATTTGAGTAGTTATCTCTCCCTGCAGACCTCCTGTTCAGGACACACACACACACACACACACACACACACACACACACACACACACACTCGCACAACTACGCAGATTTCCACATTCCCATCTGTAATCATGTTTAGCATGGTTCTCCCTCCCTCACGCACAGACACAGACACACAGACACAGACACACACACACACACACACACACACACACAGTTGATTCTGGACGCACAATCACATCCAGCTCAAACAGAATGCCTATGTGGTCTCCGTCTGCTCTCTTTTTGTCAGGCAGCAACGGCAAAAAATATCTCTCTGCTTTCTGTACCTCCTATTGCTCAAGAGAAACAAGCCAAGAGCCGCAAAACCAGATATTGCCTGGGATTATGGGGCTGATGCTATTTCTGTAGCCAAGTGATGAGGGGTGAGTGGAGAGAAAGCCGGGCTCTGTTCCCCCTCTCACACACTTTAATTAGAACGTGTGCAACTTGTTCTGTCTCACCTTTCTCTTTGTTGCAGCAAATGAATATGTTCGGTAGATACAGGCGTAATAGCTACAATAAACTGAGTGAGAGCACAATTTGCACATGGTTTTGTTTCTTGCTAATACGGACAGGATGTGTGTGTTGGGGATAAGCGGCAGGGAGAGAAAGGGATGTCGTTAGAGTGGAAATCAATGTAAGGAATAAAGTAGCAATTACAGCAGCCTGCAAGTGAACCTTTTGGTACAAACTAACCAATACATGAATAAATAAGCACAGTGAAATAGAGATGTGTATGTGTGTCCACTTTGCGTGTGTATGTAAGAGAGAGAGGGTGTTCGTCATGGACCCTTTCTTGTGCCAGCCAATTAACGAAGTGTGTAAACCGAGCTCATTAAAATAACACAGAGTACCCCACACTAGCACAGACACAGACGCAGACACACACACACACACACACCTCTCTGCTGCAAACCTAGCATGCAGCATCTATTGTGCTGGTTGTTCTTGTGTGTACTGTCCTGTCTGTCCTTTATTTGGACCCGTGTGCGCTGGAGTGGACCCACACTTAAAGATTACAATCTGCAGGTTGATGAGAATCGCCAAGGCCAACTAACCTCCGTGGAACTGAAGCACTTCAAGGTCCCCCCACATACTAACTCCCGTCATGCCCGTCGCCTCCTCCATTTCTCTGACTGTTTTTCATGAGTGTAGCAAATATACAGAAGGTCGTTATTTGTTTCATGGTGAGTCACGGAGACGGCGTGCGGATCAGCGTGTGGCGATATTTTCAATAACCACAATTCACGATTGATGGAACAGAGCGGCTTGGAACAAGCTCGACCAAATGTTGATCGAAGGGTCCATTTTAATTTCATTTTCCCACCCTGTCCAATAACGAAACGTGCCGAGACCTCACACAGGCAGGCGCCATATTCTTGGATGCTTATGTCGATTTGTCTCATTATCTGTTTAATAATAAATGAAACTGGGCAACATGGCGGATTTGAATCAGAAACACACACATTATGTCCATTGGAGTCCCCTAAATACCCTGGTGTGTGTGTGTGTGTGTGAGGGGGGGATGTCGGGGAATGGGAGCATTGCGTACATGTGTGTACACAAAGACGGGTAATGTGCTGAGCAAAGGATTTGGAAGAAAGGAAAATGAAGCTGCTGTGTCCAAATTTTGTCACAGATTCAGGGTGGTTACGCAACCGACTGCACGCATTCAGGCCTGTGATATCAAATCCTCTTTATGCCGAATTCTTCAAAACCGACAAAATGAGTTCTTTTGTTTTTATCTGCCTTCTTTAAAAAAGATGTTTGACCTTATTCTGCATTTAGAAACAGCTAAACTTTTACATTTGCAAGAAAGGGATGGAGCCAACGCTGGAACGCTCCTGGGAGATTTAACTACCAGAGGTTCACTTTATTGGTGATGGCGGAGGTTGGGGGTGGGGGGTGTTTGGGGGGAATTAAGAATTGAGTCTATTGAAGGCCTTGAATGCAAAACTAGTGATCAAAGTCCCATGAGCACATCCTCCCTGAAGGCTTTGGCTCATATATTCACACCCTTGAGCAGCAGCGCAGCGAGCCGGCCACCCGTGGCTCCAACTGTAACCACCCAGCAGGGTTGATGGGGGGGGGGGGGGGGGGGCTGTGCTTGATGATGTATTCAAACTGCTCAAAAATAGGCTGCCTGTCCTATTTGCACTTATGTGGGCCATCCGTCCATCCATCCATCCATGACAGTAGGAGCTGGCAGATTGGAGAGCTGCAGGCCTTAATGTGTCGCCAGCAGAGCCAGGTGGTGGGAGTCTGTCAGAGATTAAACCGCCTGGTGACCAGCAGCCCAGTTTACGATGGCCAGACAGGCAAGGAGCCCCTGGCTGGGTGACCCTTGTATCTGGTGTCATGGGTACGTGTGGAAGGGGTCAAAGCCTGCCCTTCTCTTCTCTGTCCAGGCTGGTAAGAGGGCGTAGGAGACCAGTGATACAGCCCAATGGTCATTCCGCACCTTAATCCCACATCTGAGCAGCTTTACCAGAGTAAAATCTAACCATAATCATATTCCAAGATGGGAAAACAATACACACCGGAGTCAACATAATCCCAGATTACATTTAGACACTATTTATACTGCTTTCAACACTAATCAAAATAAATACTGAAGTATGCGTTTCACTGAAATAATAAAAAATAACTATGTTGCTGATTGCTTTAGAGCAATTTCACAATGACTTATTTGTTTATTTTGCGTCCAGTTTCTTTTTCTGAGTGCTTTGTGAAGCCTGAACAACTTCAAATTGTGTGCTTAATTTTAAGCATGTTATATTAAATTCCTGCACTCAGATGCCCCAAACCTATTTCAAACTGCTTTTCCTATGTGATTGTCGATCTATCCATGGGGGCAAACGTTTTTATTCTACTGACTATTTATTGTATTTGTTTACTTCAGTGGTTTACTCTAGGTTTTAGGGAAGTTGACTTCTGTCTTATTGTCCTAGGTGTTCTGCTTGAGCCCTTGCATATCCTGTTCAGATGCCCTCTCTTTTCTGTAAATGGCAAATAAACTGACTGTGAGTCTGAACTAAGTTCAATTGGTTCAAAATCACATTCAGAATCGGTCTTGATAAGCAGGGACATTCTGGTGCAGCCTAATTAAACACTAACATCCAAACTGCCTGGCAAGTGCCTCTTAATACAAACATACCACAACAACTAAATTGCACATTAACGAGACAGAAGCAGAAACGGATGCGTAAGCTGATTAAAGGCGGCAGCTCGGAGGAATGATACGCCAATTAGCGATAAATCAGATTTATTCAACGCATTCAATAACTAACAAATCATTTCTGTTTCAGGACAGGGGAACTTGGACGTCAGCTCTGTCCAATCAGTTTTGAGTATTTGAGTATTTTAACAGATGACAATATTAGACACGATTGTCAATTGGAAATCTGGTCAAACCTTCCACAGTGTTGGGCTAAATTATTGACCATGTTCAGCGCCGCCCACCTGGCCTCTGATGGGAAGATGCAGGGTTTTATATACTTTTGCTGATCTTTCTCAAATAATTTCTACCTGCACTTAATAAGAAAAGTATTTTAATTACAAATATATCCAAGGATAAATGTGACATTTTCCTTTAATAGATTTTCATTACAAATACATCAAAGATACTGTAACAACTCTCTGGTGTTATGTTTGTTTTGTTTTAAGTTTATTTTGGTTACGTTCATTATTGCTAAATGTCACAGAGTTCATGCTAATTAAAAGTAACTTTTTTGATGAAAAATAGCCACAATTCTGTATTTTTTAAAAATAAATGCCACAATGGATTTTGCATACACGATTGAGCTGGGGTACTTCAGACGACCGTCGAGGTATTTATAAATGAAGAGTGAGACTACCAGTAAACAAGCTGGCAGTCAGGGAGTGTCACCCAGTTTAAAGCTGCTAATGTGGTCTCATGGGCACTAAAAAGCAGCTCTTTAATGAGCAATCTTGAAAAGAATGAAAATTTTCTTTGAATTTAATAGGTTTGATCTCGAGGACTTCACATTTGTCCCATGGCTATATATCATCCTTTCCTCTGTCGGCCTTTCGCTTTTGTGCACAGCAAATGTGTGCAGGTCACAGGGGAGCTGTAGACCTTTACCTGCTCCGGTCTGGCAGAGCTAAAGGTCAGATACGAGAGGATCCCAGACACCGGTCTCAGATGTCAACGACGTAAGCCCCACAGACTGGATCAGGAGGCAATGTGATGATGTGTAGTGGGAAATCACTTGTCCTCCTGTCTGTCAAGAACAGTAGCACTGGACCAACAGATCCACTCTAAATGTGTTTTAATGTCAATAGGGAAATGAGCATTTTCTTTGTGTGCGCATGTGGCTGATGAGCGAGTAACACTTGTATAGTGAGATTTCTATCTGAAGCCGTCTATTTTGACAATATGCTGCCACTGACAGATTACTTTTAGTCAGACGGCACTTCCAGTGCACTTTTGTCTGTCAAATCACATCCCGCAGTTGCTACATTGTAAAGCCAGTGAGGGGGCAAATGCAACGCCATCAATTATTGTCACCAAAGGGAATTCCAAAGTGCCTGGTGTCTAACTCTGCCGTTGGCCCAAACACAACACATATGGCGCTTTCATATCAAAAATATTTATTTCTTTAACCCAGCTGGCTTGATGTACTGTTTAGACATTGGTGCACGCTGGCGAAGCATCAGACAGCTCACAGTGGGGTGACAAATGCTCCCACGTTCTTCTGCCTTCTTAGTTTTATGCCACCGGACAGCATTTGAGTGGCTGAAAGGTACGTCGTAAAAATGCACTGCCCACAAACCTGCCAGAGAATTCAGCGTTTATACTGTAACATGAAGTTGGAGGGCAACTTTGGCGCAGAGGCTAGCAGCATTTCGAAAGGTTTGGTGCCTTGCTCAAGGGTGCCTTGGGAGTACTCAGGTGTTATGTTAGTAGGGGGAGGTGCCTTGTCTGTGCCAGGGATTGAACCGAGAACCCTCCCTCCAAGCTACCCATGCCCCTTTTGGAACTCAAGATGTTGAAGATGCAAGGACACCCCATTGCTTCACAATGTTGAGAAAAAAAATGCACCTGTGTCTACGAAGCAAGTTTCCTTTCTCCATAGCCATGTTCAGTACCTAGATCACCCATAATGGGTTGTTTAAGGAACTGAAAAAACATTCTGTGTTTACTGGTGTCAGTAATGATGATGCCGATGATGCATTCTCTTCCTGTGTAAGACGTCTGCGTAACCAGGTAATTACCAGAGGCCTTCAACCTGGCTCTGACTGACGCGCTTTATGTGTATGGCTGAAAATGAGCAGTTTGAAGTTGTTCCCAGAACATAGACCTGAGATGAGATGGCGATAATGAGACTACAACCTGAAACAAAAGTTGAGCGAAAACACTTTCCCTTTCATTAGCTCACATTTCCACGGCAATTGAATGTGAGCATGTTTTGGTCTTCGTGTGGATTATGAGTTATCTGCAAGCCGGTGTTTTGAATGTTGGGAGAATCACAAATTGATTAAAAGGTCATGAAAACAAATATTTGAAAATGAAGGTTTGTGGTTGCCGAACGTGATCAGGAATGAAATAACCACATTAGAGGGGGGTAAACACATTTTAAATTATGTTTGAAATTGTTTGTTCACCCCAGCTGGTTATTGTGTTGAGAATAAAGTGAGTTAAATACTGCTACTACTGTGAATATTCATAATAATCAAAGCTGCAAGCCGCGTTGAACCTGTCCCTGCCACCATTCCCAGTGAACCTTTGGCCCCCAGAGCTCCAATGTCCTGCATGGAGCCACCATCAACGTGTGCCTGTGAGTATTTACAGACCATAAGACCGAATGTATCAGATCAGTACATGCTAGAGTCAACGAAGGCATTTCCTGACACCAGCAGGAGGCGCTATAAGGCGCACTGTAATAAAAGGCGCTGTCTCAGTTACGGGTGCTATATCTGTATTTCAAACATACATAAGGCACACCATATTTTTAGGCGCATGCTAAAACATACAGTAAAAAAATGACAACGGAAGTAAAACAGTGAGTTTCGACACATTTATTGAACAAAATATTCATTCTTCCACCACAAAACCATCAAAGTTTTCATCTTCTGTATCTGAACAGCTGCGTTATTTCAATGTCAACATCTTGAATTCCTCTTCTTAATCATCTGAATCGGACTCACCGACCGATTCCACTTCAGCATCAAGCTTTCAGCTTTTGTGAAAGCTCTTCCAATACATGAAGACGGCATCATAGCCCATGCGTCTATAATCCACCCACATATGGTGGCATAACTTGCCCGCTGCTGCCTCATAGTCTCTGTGAAGGAGTGTTCGCCTTCCATCATCCAGCGCTCTGTCCGTTTCCGTGGCAGCCGAGAACCACGGTGAACGACGACTTCTTGTGCCCCGTTGTGCATATCGCCACCGTGCTGGTCCCTTTTTCTCCACTTTGTGGGTCAAAGGGATGTTAAAAGTCAGAGGGATCTCATCCATGTTGGTGATGTGGCTGGGCGCGGTTATCTTGTTGCGGCAGTAGGTGCGGAAGATGGCCACCCTCTCCTGGTTAGGGTTAGGGAAGATGGCCGCCCTCTCCTGGTTAGGGTTAGGGAAGATGGCCGCCCTCTCCTGGTTAGGGTTAGGGAAGATGGCCGCCCTCTCCTGGTTAGGGTTAGGGAAGATGGCCGCCCTCTCCTGGTAATCCGCTGGCAGCCGCTGCGCAACAGTTGTCCTCGCGCGTATGGAGAGATGCCACCGCCTCATAAATGCTCGATTGCCATTTTCAGCCGCATATTTGATGGCCTGCAGTTTAAGGTAAGCCTCATTCACGCGCGTGTCGCTTGACCGGCGCCATTTTAGGGGATCCTTACGCGTAGGTGTGCCGCTAATCGATTGGCGGAGCGTTTACCGTAGTGCACCCACCAAAGGCGCACAGCAGATTTTGAAACTCAGTTCACACACAAGGCGCACCATATTATAAGACGCACCGTCAATTTCTGGGAAAATCTCAGCGTTTTAGGTGCGCCTTATAGTCGCGAAAATATGGTACATATCATCGCTTCATATTCTGAAATTTTGATGTTACAATGAAACGTGTGGGAGTAAGAACTTGTCACACTTGTGGGGTGTGTCTGGAACACATCACCAATCTGCATCAAAGGTTTAATTTATAAATGAAAAAACGGGTGTTTTCATGAAAGAAAAAGATTAAAGCCAGGCCCCTTTGATCATTATCTACAATGATACATAGTGTTGGTTTAGGCAGGTAAACAGAGTAAACAGCAAGCGAGAAAAATGTTTCCACGGTTTCAGTTTTCAATTCAACAAATGTCTCTAAAGAGGCTGAATGCTTTTGTTCATCACCACGAGAACATACATTTCAAGGCGGAAACACTGGCGAACCACATCTTGGAAGAGTCTAAATATCAAAACGATCTTTTATGGCATCGTCTTAATAATCAGGTGAATGAGCTTGGCTATGAAAAAGAATTCGTGGAAAAACTGAAAATGGATGTAGATAAACATAAATCAAAGTTTAATGAGATGAACCAGTTTTTGGAGGAGGTCATTCATGAACTGAATGGGCAACAAGTGCTAAATCACAAGTTCAGACAGCAACATGCAGCCCTACAGGAGCAATACAATTTCCCCATGCAGGACGATAGATTTGGCCACATGGGGACGTCAAACTAAACTATAATTTCAACCCAAGAGAAAGTAAAACAGATACTGTTTAGGTGGAGGTTATGAAATGACAACAATAATGTTCTTTGGCATGGACCAGAAGAAGCTTATGAAGACAGTGCCTCCAGAGGTACCACAACAGACTTTCTTTGCTTTTACAAAAGAAATAAGGCCACAAACAAGGCAGCACCATGGTCCAACAATGAGGACCAGACCTTTCTGAGATGTGTGCCAGATGAGAGAACCCAGAGGGAGCCACACCGTGAGATGCGAAATAAGGTTTACCAGGAAGTCTCCGATGGCTACTCAGGGGTATCAGCGGACATAAAACCCGATATTGCAAATCGCTAAAACACCAAAGATGATTAATGGACCACCGAGGAGCAAAGCAGCAGGATCAGAAGAGACTTGATGTGCTTCAATCAAATGGATGCTATTTAATCAAATGGAATCTATTTATGGGCAGAGGCTTTGAATTAGCCATGGCATTATTGAGCGTTGGATGACCGTAACTCTTTTTGTTACTAATTCAATTGCTAGTAAGCTCACTTCAAACAGGCATCTTTAAAAGTAAAGCTTTTTGTTAATGCTTTTTAGCCACCAGTGCTAACCTCATTCTCTGTGCTGAGTCTAATGCTGTAAAGAGAGTGTTCTGTTGTCCAAATTCTCCATTTTGTGCTTCCTTTGCAACAGAGCCAAATGCAAATTTGGTATGTCAACAGTATTTGAGGAAATAAACTCATTTACATGTTGCACTTATGTGCTGTGTGCAAACTTTTTTACTCCTTTCCTCCACAGTTGTGTTTGTGTCGTGAGCTAATATCATCACAAAATTCCGAGCTGGCTTGCTTTGAAGACCCTACCCACATCAAGGTGGTACCCTGGTGTATTGGTAAACCACTGTGACCCTACCGTACCGTGTAGAGCCGATACTGTGCAGAGCACCTTTAATCTCTTTTTGGCTGTGAAGTGAGTTTTGCTAATGTTCATTAAAGGGTTGATTTGGAAATGGTCACCAGCACTCTGAGAGGTCTGTCTATACACGACTGATGGCGTTTATTTTAAAAAGTCAGGACCAGAATGCACATTTGCTCTGCAAAGTGATGACAAGTTTGGGATGTTATGGGTGGGTTTGGAGGGCTAACTTGGTTTTAGGTTTAAAGTTTAAAATTTGGGTTTACATTGTAGTGGTTTGGTTTAGGGTAAAGAGCTTTTTTTCTTTGAAAAGGGGGAGGATTTGTTTTAGTTAGCACTGCAGCTGACATTTTCCAAGCTTCCTCAGTCGACGCAGGTGCCTCACCTCGCTGAAATGTTGCTGTGTTTTAATAATGGAGTTTTCCCTCACTACATGGTGCTAGATGTATCATCGATATGTCAATTACTTAGTGTCTGAAATCTTTCTTGTTTGTTTTGGTAATGGGACCGACCCAAATCCACCACCATTGAGAAATATCAACCTTTCTGGCTTCTTGATCTCTTCTTTTGGATTTACCAAACCATGTCCCCCCACCCCCCTGCCAGCAATTGTTTTTATCTCTCCCTGGGCAAAATGCTTCTGCTGCAAGACTTTCAAAGGTGGAATTTTCATATATTCATAAGACAGACACACTCAGCTCAGACTGTTTCCAATTGCATTTGTGTTCTCGGCTCTGCGTGTTTCAATGACAGGTTATAAGATGGAGATTGAATTAGACTAAAGGAGGCGAATCGTAAGTAGAGAAACACAGGAATAACTCCTTTTTTCAACCCTTCCCTGCATGTGTATGTGTGTTACTGGTAATGTGATGCTGAATGTTTTCCATTTAAAAAGAGTGTTCTTTGTGACCACGGCTGTGATGAGAATTGCGGGATGCCAGACTCACCACAAACCACCGCAGAATACAAACTATAAGTTCAGCCTCTCTCTCTCTACCTCTTTCCCAACATCCATACACACAAATGCTTACATTTGCAATCACACAGACATGCAGACAATGTACAGACGTGCATTCAAACTGTGAAAACATGTGTTAGAACTACATCAAGTCTTGTTAAAGGTGTATTGCTGCTTATTTTATGAAGCAAAGGTTTAGTTTCGACAGGATGGTTTATGGTTTATATAAAAGTCCTCACAAGGGTTGAAATACGAAAACGTGTGTGTGTGTGTGTGTGTTTGTTGGCACACAGGTCGAACGAGGACGAACCTAACAGATGATTTACTCGACTTGCCCTGACAACAGCAAAATGTCTGGCAAAATAAAACGAGCGACTCCCAAAGACAAAGAAAGCGTCACACTTAGTTGCTGCTCGTGCCGCACACTTGCTGGCAGAGGCCAGAGGTTAAAGCAGTTCACGCAGAGCTGTTGTTCCTGTCATTATTCTGGCGGTGCCATATTTCATCTTCTCTTTCCCTCTCTTACAACCCGCACTCGCACTCAGGAAGTTCTTTTAAAGGTCCCCTGAAATGGTGACGTTTGAACTGTTTGGCACTCGGCTATTGTTGCTCCAGCACAGACTCTTCTGTGCTCTCACCTCACCTCACCTCAAACCTTGTCTCCACTCTCAGGCTGTTCCAGCTCTTAAGCCCTCTCTTCTCTGGCTTTTATTTTTGCTGTGACGCTACTAAACCTCAACCTTCAACACAATAGCAGGTGCATTGATAAGCCTTCATAATTAGCATGCTGACTATGGCGCAACCGTTATATTACAGTTTGTTCTTAAAGTAAGAAAATAACTGCAGGATTAGAATCAGCAGGTATTCAGCAGCACTAATATCCCAGAAAATATTAAATATCGCACGTCCTTTTGACTGATCTCACCACGGTTGTGCACCCTCAGTGTTCAATGGAGTCCAGTCACTAAGGCTTAATTCTCTGTTTGTGGTTTTACCTTTTCGTGAGTGAGACACACACAAATTCATCTAAACTTTGTCCTCCTGTCTGACGCGGTTTCCTGCCCGGCCAGCTGCCGAGCTGCCTGCTCCACTGGCTCCAGGTCTCCATTATCATGTCTGGCGGAGGGATGTGTGCTGAAATCAATATCTCACCGTGATCTGTTGGTGTGTGACCGGGATTTGCGTGTGTGCGTGCGTGTGTGTGTGATTGTGTGCGTGCGCGTGAAGTATGATGTCGTGTGCCAAAAGTCCACATCTGCCAGACTAATGGGCTGTGTAAAGATCCTGCTCAGTCAAATTAGTGATGGCTTTATAGCTAAATCCTCCGACAGAACTTTTATCCAGGTCTGTACATTCATTTGGAGGAAGAAAAGAATAAAAAACTTTAGCACCTAAAGCATAAAATTAGAAACGTGAATGCAAAACAGTATAAATGGTACAGCGAGACAATGCTTTTGTATAGCTGAAAGTTTGAGTGTGTAACTGGAGCCCATCTGTTGTTGTGATGCTGATATGGCAGCTACATCTGTGGGGAGCTGACTAGCACATTAAGAATGAACACACACACACAAACACACACAGAGAAATGAAGTCAACCCACCTACCATACTGTGCTGCGAACAGTTCATTTGACACTGTAATTACAGCCAGTGATCATGGATCCATTCATCAGCCCTCTTCCTAAGGGCATCAACTGACCTCCAATAACATCACCATAAGATGGAGGAGGGGGTGGAGAGATCTAAAGTCTGAGAGGCAAAGGCAGGCAGGGGTGTGGAGGTGGATAAAATTAGCAAAAAGAAAAGATGTGAGGAGAGAACTCGCTGCAAGTGGACGGGGGAGTCGTACAGAGATTAGCAGGTTACCTCTTTACGGGCCTAGAACTGCGTTTGTTGATTTGTGTGTGTGTGTGTGGGGGGGGGGTTGCACACGTCCGTGCAGTAATTACATCTTCCATCGCAATGACCTTAGTGGCTGCTTGACTGTAGCATCATTTTAATGACAAGTTAACGCCATCTCTGCTATCAGAGGTAAACACAACCCACTCGTGCCGGCTCATACAGCGAACGCTCACACAGGTAGTCTCCCCACCAACAGACAACAACAAAAATAAAAAAATAAATAAAAAGCAACATGCATAAGTAATGAGCGCCAGGCTGTGAGGTGAAATAGGAAAGAGGAAAGCAGCAATGTTGAGGGGAGCAGACGAATCAGGTGAGCCAAGTTTGGGCAGTCAACCCCCCCATTCCCAAGTGCATCAGTGCACGCATACTCAGTGCACTAACAAGAACCTCTTTTTTTTAACGGTAAAGTAAAAACTAAGCATGCGACTAAGAGTAAAATGCTTCAAAGTCTGTGCCTAGTTTATGTCTGAAACACGGATTAGATGCCAGTTCGAGCACAGAATAGATCCTATAGCTGAGAAATATGGAAGCTGCAGATATTTTTAACCCTTTTTGATTCAGCAAGTAGTTAGTGTTTCAGGTGTACACCTCCCTGACTCACAGCTCTCACAGCTCTTTCATTTCGATATGTCCTAAATGCAATTCTTTATTATCGCCTCTGTTGTGCCACACCGTTGCTTGTGTTACTATGGAAACTGTGACTTTATTCTAAGGGTGATTGATTGTGCAAATAAATACTGACAACTCCAGCGGAGCCTTTCCAGCCTTTTTGTTTGTTGTTTCGTTTCACACGGCGACACAATTTTAGCACGATAATTAATTTTCCACACAGCATCTGTTTTTGCGTAACGCGATCTCTGCAAATCTCCCACGTTTGTTTGCAACGTTGCCGCAACGTTAACACTCCGGGGTGATATATGTGATGTGACTTTCACACATACGTCTCGCTCGGAGATCATGCGACACAATTTTGGGAGTTTCTTGGCGGGGGTATTTTTGTCTAATGGTGCGTGTGACTGCCTGTGTACTGTGTGCTATCATTAGCCCGCTACATATGGGTCTACTGGGACCACCCAGGCAGATGCTTCATTTACAGAATTATGCATTCAGGGCAGAGAGAAATAGGTCTGAACCGCACGAGCAGCAGAGTTTACAAGATAAGGCCAAGGAAGGCTCCAGCCAGCGAAGCGTCCTGTTGTGATCTGTATCTCGTCCCAATCGGAGAAGCGAGGGGAGGAGGAGAGGCAGAGAAGCTGCATCATCTGTCAGATTCACGGCAGAATGTTTCGCAGATGAGGCAGAAATGTGAGCATTAATCACAGCCTCCTCCTGTCCCTCACCGCTGACGATCAGCCGCCACCGCCGCCACATCAGCGTTAGCAGCGTGTGCTTGTCGCCGTGTTTGGCTTTCCCACAGCAGGTGTGGGTTTCAGGCTGCACATACATCCCCCTCTCCCCTCTCCAGTCTGCAATCTCCTGTGAGTCAGCGCGGCCGATTCAGTGGAGATCACCCCCCGAGCCATTCGTCGATGACATTTCGCCTCATGTCTCCATCCGTTCATTTTTGGGGGAAGTGACACGGAGAGTGTTCATTGTGGGAAAAGAGAGAGAGAGAGAGACTGGTGTCACATCAGCTGTTAGCTTCATAAAACTCTCATTTTCAGGAAACAGCTTCAGTTGGATTTCCCAGCAGCGCCGTCAGTCATTGTCAGTCATTGTCAGTCGTCTTGAAATTTAAAAGAGAAAAACGAAACACACGTCTCCGCTGCAGGACGACCACCAAAGCAGCTCGGTAAACCCTGCCGTCGGTCAGATTCCCACTTTGCTCACCTTGCATTTAAGTAATCCCATCCAAGAAGCCGCCAAAGTAATAAAAAAAAAGAGTTTGAAATTGAATTTAAGAGGCGATTTCATTCCCATGGATTATCTGCCCTTCCTCCCTGATGATATCCTCTCCTGGGGACCGCAGCGTGCAGCCATTTGCATTTCGCTTTAATACGTTTCCTTAAATACCAAAGCTGAAAGAGAATCCAGTCTTTGCTCTGTCTACTCCGCGTTTGCCCCTCCTGTTAATGCCCAGATACTTGTGGAAAATTGAAGCCGAGGCAAATTCTGATGGATAAATGTAAATGTTATGCCCCATTTTGTGCTATTTTTGCGGCGCCGAGCTAGTTTGTAGCGATGGCGCAACATTCGCCTCTATGTGTCGGGTGGCTCTGCCGCGTTCTGATGCTGCTGAGCGACAGCGAGGCTCAAACAAATCACCGTGCTTACCACCTGGATCAGCAGACACACATCCAGCTACCTGTGTATGTGTGCGGAGACTTTGTGGCTGACCCGGGGTTGTTTTTCTTTCATTTTCTTTATTTATTTTTGGTGTTGCGTGGGGGACGGATTTGCAGTGACATCAGGAGAGAACCTTGTGGTGCAGAGTTCTCTAGGTTTGCACAACAAACGGCAGACCGCAGAAAAGAGAGAGAGGGAGAGAGGCGGGGCGAGATATGGATGGAGTGTGACACCTTGGGGTCGACGGAAGCTTTTGGGTTGTGCCGGGGACGAGGCAGCAGCTGTCAGAAAGCTGATTTGAAAGATGGGGATGCGAGAGTCTGTGCACTCTGTCAAAGTCTCAGAATACAGTTAAGTTGTGAAAAATTGATAAGAGGAAAAGAAATAGAAGAGGGAGAAAAAAGGACCTCGTTTTCTTCTCTCTGTTCTTTCCCCCTTTTACAGGCACAGGCACGCTTCCACTCTGCTTGTTAAAATGGGGGCTTAATTTGGAGCTGCAGGCTTTCTATACAGGTCACATGGAGAGGACTTATCTGCAAGGGCCGAATGAAATACGGACACATACACGCAGGATAACACTCCTGGGCAGGATCGGGGGGGCCCAATCAGGCTGCAGCCCCAATTAGGGTCAGAGAGCCAGTCTGAACACCAGAGCGCAGATTTGCTCCCATCATCATCCCGTTGCCTTGCTGTTCTTTCACAGTCGTCTCGTGCGCTGTGCTAATTTAGCCGCTATGTGCTGATGGGGCCGACGCCATAATGAGGCTGAGCCGCAATAAACTCCAAAAACATGACTAAAGGTACGATTTCAACCCACAACAGTGTAGCCTGCGTTAGATCTCTGCCAGAGACCTCAGACGCTGTTGCATCAACGTGCATGGAGAGGAATCAAAGCAACCTTCTGACATCAACAAGCCACCAGTTCGGCATCTCCACACCGGCGTGTGTGTACGTGTGTGTAAATCTTGGGACGCCCGAGCCGCTCAAACCTGCGTCCGGCGTGACAAATGATCCTCTGAAACGGAATCTCCTTTACTTTCCGTGTATTTCCACTGCATTTCCCTCTGACCGCTGGGACAGCAGCTCGAGCCCACATGCCTGCGGGACGCGTGTCTGGCTTCAGCTGAGATTCCTGCAAACACACACCCACGTGCACGCAGATTCAGGCAGGAGATATGGAGGGGAAGCTGATCAGTCACATGGAGTAGGAATGGCATTCCAATGGGACTAATTAAAAGGATTGGAACAGACTGCAGAACTCATCAGAGATGCCACTCGTTTTCTGAGCCTGCTCTCTCCCCTCACTCTTACTTTCTCTTTTGCTCCTCTGTGTTCCCTTAATGAAAACTACATCATCCGGGTTTAGAGGACCCGATGTTTCTTTCTCGCCGCTATTCATGTCAGACGATATCATCAGAGAAGCACATTTCTATACGGCGGCACTGTGATGTATGCATTCTTCTGGCTGCAGATTATCCCAGAGGCGCAGCCACTGCGATTATTTCATTTTCAATGGAAATAATTATCGTTCCGATCCATTTACTCGTGCTTCCGGGAAGTCTTTAGCAGAGCCTGGTCGACCAATCACGTGCTGTTCTCTGTTTACGCTGTCATTATTGTACTGCTGGGTAAACTTGTGTAAGAACTAATGAAACATTTGAAAGGAAATATGCTGTGCCAAGCAGTGCTGACACACACACACACACACACACACACACACACACACACACATACTGTAGACCTGTAGACGCAAGACATAGGTGTGGAAACCAGGATTAAGGATGGGGCAGACTAGTGCAAAATGCTATGCTGTACATTCTCTGTGTGTGTGTGGGTGTGGGGGTGTGTGCATGTGTGTGTGCCCTCAAACCAGAGAAAGCCTTGGCTCAGCCTGTCTGGCTTATCCGTTTCTCCAAGCTCTAGAAAAGTCTGGCTGTGTAGCCAGATGAGATGAGTCACACATCCAGCTTGGAAGTCAAGCCAGAGCTTCACATGGGCGCACGTGCGCGCGCGCGCGCGCACACACACACACATACACACACACACACACACAGCTCAGGTGTGTGCAGACGCTCATTTGCACTGAGCTCATTCTGAAAGGTTCAGATGGTTTCAACTGCATCATCACACATCTGCTCAGGAGCACAAACCGACCCACCACACATTCGGAAATTAAAAGGCATCACCTTCTAGGAAAACATTTCAAGGCTCGGGTTTTAAAGTGAAGCGTGTTTATTGGAAAAACAGTTCTGTCTGGGCATCTTCATGTCGATTCTGTTGGGAGAATATATACAAGCGGCGTCAATACTTGCAGGCGTTATATTTTATTTCTTCTCTTGTGTCATGTCCTACTTCAGACTCTTTGTCTTTGTTCTTTTTCCGCCTCTTGCGATTACATTAATGTGTTTTTGTATTTGCCTTCTGGTTTCCAACTTCTCTTGCTTGCTTCACTGCGTGTTTGCTGCTTGTGCCCTTTCGGATTTTAATGCCTTTGTGGACCGTTTCCTGGTTCCAACCCCCGCCTGCCTCCACATGCAGCTAAGCTGTGCGTCTGACCTAAGCTGCTCTGTGTTCTCTGGCTGCATCTGTATATTTTAAGTGTTTTAAGACAGAAAATAGTTGTACTGTACTGTTTTTGATTACTGAAGCTGCCCCTGTATATTAACAATATAACCAAGGTCAGCTGTTCCAAGTTCTGTGCCCCATCTCTCCATTTATTTATTAAAGGTAAAAAGTACAACATAGCTCTTTATCAGTGCTCCGACTGAAGCGTTTTTGCTCTTTCTACTAATATCAGACACATATTGTTTGTTGAGAAACAATAATGCAAACAGAAAAATTACATTTTACGTGTATGGTTTTCCACTTTTTTGCTACTCAAGTCACTACTTTACAAGATCACAACGTTTGCATATTTATGAAGGGTAAATATTTGTGCTGCGCTAAGAACCATACAGAGTCTGACAGCTTGATGCTAATATGATCTGGTGCTCAGTCTTAAAACTAAACATCTAATTAGGTCCCTAAATGCAACGTCTTTAAGTTTATTACAATGAATTACATTTTAGAGGGACATGAATATTTCACTGAGAAAAAATTAGCCTGGGGAACCTTGTAAATGCAGATCCCGATTCAATGTAAAAATGTTTAATATGTCCAGTTCACACTGCTCTATATATATGAATTACTTTTTCAGAAATAATTTCATTAACAGGTTGATAGTTTTATATGTTCTGCACATGTTTTTAAATGCAATAGTCTGTAAAAAGCTCTGGTAAACAAAAAAACAGTATCAAAGCAAAAGCTAAACCATAATTGTTGATCCCCCTCCCAATATCAATAAGCACTTTAACTCGCAAATAACTGACACATAAATGATGTGGAGAGGGACCACGTGGTACAACATGGTAGCAAAATAATACCTGCAAAGTGCGGGTGAAATCTAATGAACTTGATCACTAATCGGCCATCACCAGCAGACAATTCACACAATACTGAGCCAGTAAAAAAGCAAATGAAACCCATTAATCAATGTCAGAGGAGCTGATCAGCAATCTGCAGATACTTCCCTTATTTAAAGTGGACGTACAGTATGTGGATCGACAGGGGATGTAACGCCCCTGCACCACTCCAGAAACTGGAATCAGCTCTTAATGACATCATATATTGTTCTAACTTCTTTGTCTTTTGTCCAGATGAAGGAGACACTTGGATGCTAACCCCTTCCTGACAGAAGGCCTCTCCTCATGTGTCTGTTAATGTTTCTCTTGCAGAATGCGGGATCGGGGTCCTTGCATTTGTGGAGTAGGTGTGTGGAGTCTACTACTGTCCCTTTGCCTGGCCTCGCTCACACATGCCCACAGGAGCCACACAGGTTGGTGTTTATGACGATCCCCGTCTCGCGTTGCTGCATCCACTATGTCCGCCGCGGACTCGCTGCCTCCAATTTCCTTTCAAGTGTTGTAGATTTGGAGCGAATAGGTTGCTCACCACCCGAGGGGAGCACAGACGTCACACTCAAAATGGAAGCATAGACCACAGAGGCCGGTTGCCAAAAACTTGTGAAAAGTTCTTTAATATTAGAAAGGAGAACATGAGTAATCCTGCGAGAAAAGTCCTGTCAGTTCAGGGGCATTCACGTCGTCTCAGTCACAGAGGTGGCCACTCTCCAGAATGCCTGTTGGTTACGGCAGAGGCAGCGTGCATGGATCAGAAATCCCCGGTTGCGTGATACCCATCCCGCCTGTTCCAAGTGGGTTAGTCACCAGCACGATTGAACCCTGAGGCGTCTTTCTGCTTTCTAGCTCGCTTCCCGTGTGGAGGTTAAATATCATTTTAGCTGCACACGACAGACATGTGGTTATAAAATAAGCTGCTAAAAATCCAGGCATGTCTGCTTGCACGTGCACACCAGGTCGTCCTCCACAGGATGAGCTATGATTTGCATGGTTTGAATACAAGGCTTGGCATAAGCGGGGGAAACGGAGGACTAGATTATTCCCATAGGTGCTCCTACACCACCGAATCCCTGGCCGCCCACTAGATCTGCCAGGCTATTCTGGCTTCAGCAGCATCTCAAGAAGCCCTCAGATCTTCATCTCAACTGTTGGAAGTCGCCATCTTCTCCTCAGTAGTTTCCCTTCAGGTACATGCTTTTGTTTACGTGCTCTGGGTTTTCCCTGCTGCGTTCGCACATGCAGCGCATCCAGATTTGATACAAGGGAGGCAGCAAACACAAGCCTGTCCTAAAGACACATTCGCACATGCAGTGTCCTTAAACTTCATCTCTTTAAGGTCAGGATTACGCTGCATGTGTGAGAAGGGCTTTTGAAACGATTCCAGCATCACTTTACCTGCATCACTGAAGATTTTCATTTCTGCTTAAACTCCCAACCTTTAAAAAATAAAATAAAAAATTGAAGCAATCACAATATTGTTATTAAAAGTAATCTAATGTCTCAAAGTTACAAAATCACGAGAGTTATTGATTAATCCCTCGATTCCTCGGCCAGTGGCTACCAGCTATTTCCATGAAGGACATTTTAACAGACGATGATGGGAGCAGATGACACAGATCCTTACTGTAAACAGATACTGCCAGACCTTCAGGAACATGGCGAGGACATTACGCACATCTACCTAAATAATTGGCTGACAACTACTTCTCAATCTAAAGGTGGCGATGGCTCTTCATTTCTCACGTCTCCCTCGTTTGCTACACCAAGCCTAGCATCCACATGCTCTCATTAGGATATTGATTGTGTCGTTAGTTGCGTCAAGGTGGACAATCTTACTCCAGAACGGAAAATATTGCATCCATATACATTTTTCATTCACAGAAATACACGCTGGCAGGAAAAGACACTGGCAATATTAGGCTGGGGAGTGGTTTGGCTTTTGTGGCAATGTTTCGGCAATTATGTTTAAGATGAGTCAATGTTGGAATGCTGTGGAGTAGGGATGGATTCCAGATTTGCGTGTTCTCTCCGGCTGCCTCGTGTTCTCACAGTGGGCTTGTGGACGCAGTTTGGTTTGTATTTCCAAGGAAAGCTGAACAATAATTATTCCTATCGCTTCACCACACACTGCTGAATCATCGATTCTTAATCTAAAGGCAGCAGTCACCACACATCACCTCTGATTAGGAGCTATGGGGAATTAAACTGCCTTTGAAAGGCATTCTGTCCTCAAGGAAGTGGAACGCAGAGGTGTTACGGCACAGACGTACAGGTACGGGCCAAGGGGGCAGGTGCTAAACCCCTCTCACACGAGCTCTGAGTAACATGTTCATTCATTCAGACGGGCCTCCGGTTAATGTGCATGGATGGACACAACAAACGCACGCATGCACACGCTAAAATGCCTCTTTAAGTTTGTGTGCAAAGACACAATGTCTGCCCTCTTTAGAGGCGGCTACGCAGTAAGGCTGCATTTCTCTCTCTGCACCATATGGCTTGTTAAAAATACAAGCAGAAATTTAAAAATGTGCAGTATGTAATGCGGCCCAACATGGCTGCATCCCCCCTGCATCAGTCTCAATTCACTGGTCAGTAAAGTAGCGAGCATATGCTGTGTTGTACGCACACGTTGTAACGTGCTGCAGCTGCTTGATTTAGCACATGCGAGTTGACAGGACATTTCCCAAAACGGCATGCTAATGCATGGACCACCCAAAAAAATAAATGAAAAATCATCACATTCGCCCAAATATATCTCGCGCTGACTCCTGGTTTTGCTGCACAGCCATCATTCACAGAGCAGTGGGGGAGAAAATATGGGTTTTCCCACAAACACCCAGCGCTATCGTGCCCCCCCCCCCCCCCCCCCTTCACCGGTCCCTGGTCTCTACAATCATCACGGCTACAACCGGGGACAAGATACGCAAGCGCGTTCAGCAGCTGCCACCGATAAGAGCTTTTTAAAGATACTGCACATCTTTAAAACATCTTTTCCTTTTTCCAGGTACAATATTTTTTAATCCATTTTAGCTTTTTCATTTTTAACTTCTAAATCTTCTCCTAAAATTAGCATGGTTTTGTTTTTTAAGCAGTAACTGTGTTCTTATTCTTATTCATACCGTGTTCCTCTGCATGAAATACCAGCCGTGCACTCTATTATATTTATTGTTATCATTATCATTAAAATTATTATTTTTATTATTAGTGCTGTTTTAGCTCTCACTTCATTTGCTCTTTCCTCAGAGGTTTCAATTTGTTGACGAATTCCAGACATCTGAATTTACATGTCCTAACCTTCATCAATCAGCGTGTCCTTGCCAAGACATGTTTTGTTTTAACCATGATGTATTCAGCAGCACCTAAAGGCTCCCTGGCCCTTATTAGACTATCAGAGCAAAAACGTTGCCTTTATTCCCGTTCACACACGACTCCTTCACCAATCGACGGTAATGAGAGGAGGTTAAGGGAGCCAGTTTCTAATGAAGCTACGTGCTCGCCTGCTCGACCCTCCAAGAATGGATTCACAAAGTATCCTGGCAACACGGGGGAGGCGGTTTTTGTTTTGCCGTTATTTTCCATCCGGTGCAGAAAACGAATATCTATGAAAGTAGAAAGGTGATGCCAGAGCGTGAGATGCACTCTGCTGGGAGGCTGAGTGATTCATGGCCCATGCCTGAGGAATCAGGTCGACAGATAAACAAGAGCCGACCGCGAGGGTGTGATCGGGTTACAAAAAACTGGCCGCGTGCTGCAAAGGCATGTGTATACTTTTCTCTGCATTAGGACGTCAGGGCCTTCATGTTTCATCCCACACATCAGCTGTCATCTGGGAATTGACCGTACCCAAAACTTTCAGCACTTTCAGCACGAGCTGCCAGCAAACTTGTGTCTCCTAATGACTTTGATTGACAATATTTGAGCTAATGGAGACCGAGAGGAGAATTGAGTGCGTCCCTGTTATATCATTCGGGACTCATAAATGTCATTTCAGTGCAATTTGTTGTTTTTATGTTTTGAAATTCTTCACAAAATAAGTAGTAATAGCGCGAGTTTAAAAAAAATTCATCTATCATGTTTCTCTGTGTGCGGACATCCGAAAAGTGAGTTACAGCCGCAGACCGCTGATTGGTGGCAAAACACTAGGCTAATGTACAGAGGTTCAACCAGTTCGTGCTACTGGACTCGGCATGTGACCACCTACAATCGTCACCTTCCCGGGCAACTTTGCAGCATCGCTATGACAACCAGATGTAATGTAGCAGTACTCTCGTCCCCGAGAAGACCAGAGGGAGACACATTCGACCACCAGATCAACAAAAGCACCTTAGGGATGAAGCTACAAGCATTTAACGTGTTAAATGCGTAATATATCATTGTTTAGCTCCGAGGCTTCCCGACACGCTGCCTCAGAGCTCTGGTCGCTGTCCGAGCTTGTCTTTTTCGAAATTGGCCTAAATGGAAAGCCTCCTCTCCTTTTATTGGATTCATTAGTGCTCATCACTGGCAATTAGCTCTCCAGCCAAGCCTGCATAGATCCGGCTGTATGGATCCTTAAGCCCCCTTTGACTCTCTACTGTTGGCTAAGCCAACGATCTGGAGCTGGGCTGGTTGGAGATTAACCTTTTGGCAAAAAACAAGCATTGACTAATTGCTTTTGCTTACAGTTTTCCCAAGTCATACCTCACTCGCCATTGCCTCGTCTCACTGCTCTGCTACCACTTCCCGACCGTCTCCCCCTCCCCACCTCCCCCCATCCCCAACTTTTGCTTTATTTCACAGCTATTAAACCAGGAAATTTCAATCAGGTAGCACAGCGTGAATTTCTGCAGGGGCAGGAGAGCGAGAGAACTTTTATTTAATGCACTGGCTCTTTCTTTGCTCTTCTCCACCTTCGTCTCTTCTCTCTTTTCTTCCACAGCTGAACCCAACCTTGGCTCTTTATAGTTTATGATTCAATTTCCAATTTGTCCTCCAGAAGTGTTCTCCTCGTGGCACGGCGGTTTCGTTCCTATGTGTTTGTACAACGCCTCCTATTTGTACACGCTCTCTTGGACCGTTTGCACTTCATTTGTCTGCATATTAATTTAAATTGAAATTTTACATGAAAGTTGCACTGCAACCACTCTTTCACATCCCTTTATTTTCTTTTGTTTGAACCGAGGATGAAAAAATGAGCGTGCCCTCAGACAGAAGCCTGAACTAATCTGGCTAATTCCCTCTTTCTGTCCGGGAACACATGCCTGCATACATCTTCTCCACAATCGACTGGATTCTGATCCTCCGTCACTGTTTTTTTCTTCAAAGTAAAAGTGTCGAGTCAGAAACATTTTGAAACTAGGCGTTTACACAGAACGCCCAAACTGTTGAAATAGTTTCAACCATGGTGTCGTAACTACACCAGGACACTAGCTGGTGATGTTTTGCGTGATACACACCAGCACGTGCATGAAGACAGACACTTCCTAGTCAAGGTGTACACGGCAGCGATATGATCTCCTGCTTAAGCTCATATGGCCGTTTCTCTGTTGCCCACACGTCTATGCAGTGCAGCTTGTCGGGACACTGGTTTCAACAGGGTATTTTTCTTGGTGTGGGCCTTCACACCAGAGTTCTATCAGCTCCATCTGAAAGCTCACCTCTTACAAGCGCTTCCAGAGTTCATTTTTGCTCTGAAATGTCGGAAAACCACTGTGAGCAAAATATGGAGTGAACCGCACTAATCAGGACGTGCGCAGCTGCTCGTGCAGCGGTGGAGACCTTTCTGATTGCTGAGCAAAAAAGACAGCGACTCAGGTTACATGTAAGTCTCTTGAAAGGATTCCGCCGCTTCATCCCTTTACACCATTTATGATGAACACTGATGAGTACACTAACATCGTGGCGGCGAGGATGAGTTGACAGGTTGACGGCACAGCATGCACTGCGGTGCATTATAGGAATTTTAGTATGGGAGCTATGAATATGATACGGACCATTAATAATGGACATGGAATTATCTTGTAGGCTGGGTATAATTCTCTTGCCGGAAGTGGCCAGCAGGTCATATTTTGCTGTAATCTGACTGAATAATGGCTGACTGAAGGCAACAACTGATCTGGAAAATGAGTGGAAACAATGTAATTTTTTAAATTAATATTTCATTTAAAATGCTGTTATTTTAATCAAGAAAAGTCAAGCACTTGTTATTTTTCATTTTTTACATCATATTACCCATAATAATCTGGATTGTAGGTCTAAAATCGGTACTTTTCGCGTATATATTCACAACTCCTGCGTGCTGTTGCTTGGCGTCTGCAGGATTTATCTGGAGTAGCCACTTTCCAGAGTATTCCCAGCAGGGCCGGCGTGCTCGAAGCTATGTGAATAATGAATGGGACGTGCTTTTCCTATAGCAGATCTGTACATGCGGGCAGGAAAAAAAGCAGCCCTATGAGTCACGCGTTCATTTGTCCAGAGTAATTATTCAGCAAAACAAGTGCTTCTACTGGGTTTCTGCAGCAGTAATTAGGATGAGCAAACACCCACCGGGGTCTATGGTATACAGCACGCCACACAGCTTTGCCTTGTTTTGGCAAAATAAAGACCGGAGCAAGGTTTTTAAAAGCTCGCCATCTTGGTTAGTGTGAACTGCGCCGGTCTGTGTGGCAGCGGAACTTCATGCCAATGTTGACATGCACGACTGCGCACTGCTTTAACATTCTATAGCCGCTCCAGGGCCGTGCGCTGATTGATGGGCTACGCTTTACTTCGCTGATGTACTGTGATCAATGCTGATGCATGTAAAAGAGTGAGGGAGAGAGAGACAGACAGGGAAAGAGACAGAGGGGGGGCAGTAATGTGCTGCCTCTGCAAATGTCCCTCTCTCTCTTCCCCGTCTCGTGCATTAATCCTCTGCTCTCTCCCAGTTTTCCTGCTCCGTTGATCCAGCCTCTATATCTGCATATGCTGCACTCTCCCCAACACCGGCGCCTTCACACAGATGGTAGAGTGTTTTCTTCCTGAACATATGCAGCACCAGGCAACTTTCAGGAGATTACCAGATTATGGTTTAAGTGAAATATATCAAAAGTGTGAAAGTGTGTGTGTTTGTGTGTGACTGCTGCAAAGCTCTTCCCAGATCGGCTGTTTGAGGAGGGCACTGACATGTTAGTCTAAATCTCTGGCCTGGCTTCTCATGTTGCCTAAATGTGGTTTAAGAGGCTTTTATTTTTAGTCTTTTGCTGTTGTGAGTAAAATAAAACAGCAGTAATGCAGCTTCACTAATCCTCTCACACAAGTAATCCTCACAGAACACCACTGTAAATACTCTGTGGGCTGCATTAAAGCACAAATCACTCAATCCCTCCCTCCCTGACTCTTTTATGCTTATTTTGGTTCAGATTAATAGATCCCCCCCCCCACCTAGTTTTATCCATGAGCCATGTCCCAGAAATAAACAAGCTTCCTTTTGGACTATTCTAGAGACATTTAGTAAATTGGGATTAATTTCCTGTGCATGCGCTGCGTTGTACACTCTCCTAAAGGCACTGATCTGATTGCAAGAGTCAATAAAACATGTGCAAGACATAGTTCTGACATGGTTTGTGTTAGCGTCGCTTTACACAGAGGTGTCATGAATACACATGTGTTTGTTGTGCCTCACCTATACTGCAGTTAAACTTTAAGATTTTAGTCTGACTTTAACCACTATTTTCACACTTTTTTGGTCATTAGAAAAAAATCTCAACAATATTTGGTTTCAGGTGTGTGTGTGTGTGTGTGTGTGTGTGTGTGTGTAGTGAAGTGAAGTTCAAGCCAAACAAATTAATCAGGGAATGTTTCATTAATAATTTAGAACTATATCACTTATCAATATTTAAATCAGGGAATTGCTGTTAAGTAATAGAAGCCTGCAAAATAATGAGTATTTGTGAAAAAAATCTATTTTATTAACAGAAAAGTGCTTTTGAAGGTGAGACTCTGCTGCTTAGTCCTTTAATATCTCCCCTGGCAGCTCTGAAGTGTATTATACAAGCTGCTTCAAGGAACCACGGAGTGTTAGCAGCGCCACCATGAGTTGTTAGCAATTTCCCTTAACAGAAAGTGAAACGTTTGACAGGAAGTTGCTGTTCTATGGGCAGGCCAAACTGGCAGCTGCTCAGATCAGGTCAAGTCGCAGATCTGATGCTTCTTGCATGACTGAAAATAGTCTTCCTCTTAACTGAACTGAACTTTGAGAAACTTTCCAAATGGCACGAGTGTGTTAGTGCTCTCCAGTAAGTCTGGAAGATAAAAGTCTTCCCTGTAACATAAAATGAAAAGAAAATGGTGTCATGTTGTTTTCGGGTTTATGCACACAACATTTCAAAGAAAAGGTGGACAATAAAATGCTTATGTGGGGACTTGTGTGCCAAAAAACCTGATTTCTTTCTCTGCTCTTACGCATTGAAATGGTCTCACGCCCATCTGGAGAACGAGGGAGGAGTAAATCAGGGCTCTTTAACAGGAAAAAGGTGTTTGGGGGGTAGGCACCTTCCGCAACAATGAGGTAACGTTGAAGCTGTCTGATGGCGCCTTGCCTCAGTGAATACAGACCTTATCCTGTGCAAAGCACATCCAGCCATTGTGCACAACTAAAGGGTGAACCTGAGGATGTGGGCAAAGGCAGACGGCAGCAGCCAGTTTCTGCTGTTCCTTTTAACTGGTATTCGGGTAGGGGGCGGGTGCTGGATTCAAAGGGGCCCGTGTGTATCGTTTGTCCCCACAGCACTCCTTTTCACAACCGTTATAGTTGCTGGAGGAAAACTTGGAATTTTCCGAGGTCATTACGCCTCATTAAAAGCACCTCTACAATGTGTTTGAGACAATGCAACATCTTGATGGATCCAGGTCTGCAGCAGGTGTTTGCTTTCATTTAATGGTTCCAGTGGGATTCTCAAAGTTTTAGTAGAGAAGCTCGGCACTTGAGATTACCCCCGCTGTGTACTAATGGCTCCACTACGGTGCTTCTTCACTTCCCTTCCCACAGAGCTCTAACAGAGACGAATCATGCCTCCAACATCGTTCCTCAAACCATTTACAGTCAGAGCGGGCTGTGCTTTACTGTTACTCGCTTTTTTTTTTCTCCCCTCATTCCTTCTCCTTTGCCTTCGCCTGCAGCCCCCTCGCTCTTCTCATCTTTCCACCTCTGGCGCTGCTGCCAGTCAGTCTCAGAGTCACCAGGGTTTCCCTTTCATTTGATAGCGAGGGGTTGGATGAGAGACGGAGCAAGGCAGAGGGGAGAGGGAGCATGTAATGATCCATCTTGATGAATGCATTTAGGGAGAAAGTGCTGACACAGCAGAAAGGGAGGCCTGAAGAATAGATGGGTTTAAGGCATCAGTGGCCAAGCCCACCAGATCACCTGTCACTGTTCAAAGGCCAATGGACGGATGAGGATCTTTATCAAAGAAATCACCTGTGTAAAAATACAGTGAGTCAGACTTTACACTCACCTCTTTCTGGTGCTGTAAATGAAGGTACAAATCAGGTTTTTGGACACAAAGTCTTTTTCTTTACCCAACTTCTAAAGGAGAATTAAATGTGAAACCCTTTCAGAGAAAAAACAAACAAACAAAAAAACCACTGATAGTAGTTGGAAAGACCACAGTGGACAAAAACAAGTATTATTACCCCCCGTTTGACCATAAGCGCAAGAGTCCAAGGACACGGCAATTTCTTAAGGGTCATATAGCTATAGATAGTTTAGTTGACGGTTAGCAGAACTCCAAAATAGAAACCTTTAAGACCAAGAGGTGAAAAAGTCCAGTCGCTTTCAATTTCAACCCTGAAGACCGCCATGACTCGTCAGAATAAGGAACCTACTCAGCCTCCCACCTATTTAACCTGCCTCGAGATTAAATGGGTCTCTCCTTCTGGACGTCTAGCCTTGACCAAACACTCTGACTGCATACTGGAAGTAAATTTTCATCTCACCTCCAAATGTAATGAGTACTGTGATCTTTCTATAGTGTCTGCGGCGCTGCTGTGGGTTGTTTGGTGCTCTAACATATGGAGGCTGTTCTCTTTAACAGAGAATAAGCAGGATGATGGCAAACCGTTTATCTGTGATCTGTTACAATGTAGAGTGACATAAACAACAGCAATAAGTCTCTCTCTCTCACACACACACACACATACATGTGCGGCAGCTTGTTAAAGTGAAATACGCAGAGCTTGACGTTTACGGGTGTCAGTCGTTATTCCTGTGACGGGGAGAGAATTCCGAAAGAATGAAACCATCATCAGCGTGGCTGCCGCGCTATAGATCTCCTCTTCAGTCTGATCGCTGACTGACAGGAGGGAAACCTGGAGGTGGAGGTAGCTGGGCCGAAAGCCCTCATTGTCTCTCCGTCTCCATGCTGCGCTGCCAGAAAGAGACAGAAGAGGCAGAGAGACAAAGAGACCTCAGCCTCAGTTGGAAGAGTGAAAGGAAGCTGGCAGAGCTCACAGCTCCCTAACAACAAAACATGAATGACGCAAATACCCCGGTGTAACAGAGGGAGACAAAGAGACAGGAGAAGGAACCCTGGATGCTCCCTCAGGGCCCATGAAAACACACCTCCAGTCAACAGTCACCAATTAAACACGGTGTTACATACATGATGATCGCCCACACACCTGCAGCCAAGGGTTAATGGCAGACTTGTAATGCACATCAGAGCATATTAACAATTTATAACCGGTTTGCCACACTAATATGTCGCCTTAAGCGTCAACAAATCATCTGCCATCATGTGGAAGCGACCTCGGTGGCGAGCACTAGAAGCATTTCAGGACGCGCCGCCGAGGCCCAAAAAGTTGCTCCAGTTAAAATCTCGCGTGACGTAACGGGGGCGTAAACGCACAACCGGGGTCAGAAGCAGAAGTGCTGTGTTTTTGTGGAGGGAGTATGAAGCCGCGACACAGGCTGCGTTAGCATGCGGGTGACTAGCGCAGGGACGGGTGGTGGGTGGTGATGGAGTGCGTTACAGACGGAGGATTCAGCGGGCAGCTCATTACGTCCTTAATGACACAATTGTCAAATCGTTAGCCAGTTGCATGACAGAAGTAGAGCGAGGACTAAATATGTCCGGGGCGTTTGGTAATATTAAGGCAACAAATAGGCGTCTCTTATGGACAAGGATGATCTGCTCTATGTCAGATGCAGATTTCTTCCCGAATCCCAGTTCCGATGAATCGTGTCCCAGAGATTACTGTCTCCGCGCTCTTTATTTTGGTCACAATGTGAAGGGGAGCCGTTGCTGTGAGCACATTTCAATCACGCGGTGACGCACAGCTGAGGGATGGTCGGCCATTGGAAAACGCGTGTGAGGGCTACGCGGAGCAGCCTTGGCCCCGCGGTCTTCTCTTATTTGGCAATTTTTCAAAGCAGATGCAAATTTTGCAGCTTTTATTTTAATCTCTACTGACTTCTCACAAAGGCTGAATGCATTATTCAGTTATTTGAGCCCACATCTCTGCAGGAAAGGCTAACGCGCATTTGCGGCAGAATTTTGGTCAATAACATAATTATCTGTAATGTTGCATTGGTGTCTTATCAAATTCACTCCCAGGAAGGGGGAAGACAAGCCTGATGTATTTTGAGAACCATCATAAATGTTAAAACAGAGGCACCGACACGCTGTGACATAAAAAAAAAAAACGCAATAAGTGTTTGTCTCATACATATTTTACCTGTTCCCGACCTTGGACGATTGAAGTAAAAATGGTGTCACACTAAATGAGGAGTTGGACGGTGTTGCCGAAGTCGTGTTGGAAGCGCTGGGGCGTGAGGAGAGGAAAGACAACGGTGCTGGAACGCCAAAGCCTCCCTTTCTCTCAATACTAATTTTCTTGGCAGGCTCATAGACGGAATTTTAATTTGCTCTGTGTTTACGATTCATAACGAATGGTGCCATCTCAGAGGCCATTGTAATCTAATTATTAACACAAACGCATGGGCGTACATGCACTGATGGGTGCACACATGCACTGTGAAACGTACAGTGTAATCTAATTAGCTCGGCAGGCATTCTGAACTGATTTTATATTTAAAATTATGCAAAAAGAACACGGTGGGCCTTAGGGAAACACTTAAATATTTATAGATAGTAAATATGTGATTTATATAGTGCATCCATATGCACCTTGGACACATTCAGCTTAAAGGATTGTTTTTACTGGGTTAGCTCTTTAGCACTGGAGTAGGACCCAAAGGCTATGAAATGTAGTCAATAGATGAAATGCCAGATGGAAAATGTGGTTTTCATCCGATGTGTGGATGTGATAAAAGCAGCAGATTATTTAAAACTGCGCCTCACACACAGCGCTGTTAACATGTGGCTGATCGGAAATAGCCCTTCGTGGCAGTCCGAGATGATGTGGAGCGTCAGCAAGTTTATTTGCCAAAATAAAGTGAAAGCATGGATACACACAGAGACACACATACCACCACCACTACCAAATGGCCTCGGTTCAAAGGTTTAGAGAGGACAGACCAGATGGAACCCAGAACTGAAACAAGAACAGGAACGCAGGATGAGGGAAGATACACGTGACACTAACATGCCAAACTGGCACTGACAGAGCGCACGGGCCCGCCGTGAAAAGCAGACTCAGTCAGTCATTTTCTTATCCAACACATATACACTTCAATCCCAGCATTTAAATTAATAAAATGGAGTTTATTTACAAGGACGGGAGTAAAAAAATAAACAAATAAGTTGGGTTACACCAGTTATAATTGCATTTAGATACAAATACTAGGACATCCTCGGTAATTGCGTGTGTTCGTGGATAGAGGGAAAGATGGGGTGGGAAAATACAGGAAGGAAAATATTTGCGCATCCTCCTGTCGCCGTCATAATGAGCCCTCGCGTTTTGTGCTGTGACAACATGTTTGTGGTGACCAGTTGTCCTGTGGAATGAAGCCTGGTGGATGATACAAAGAGCACCAGGATGGATGGATTGTTGCTCTTTTTTGGTGATTCTGCTCATTCCCTGCTCCTGTGAATGAGTAAAGAGCAGCACTTTGCAGCTGACAAATGTCACTGCTGCAGCAACAGGTTTGGCCAATCAGTGATCTCCGTTTGCACGTTCACCTGAAGCCTGAAAAGTGCACACTGACACTAATCCAGCACTTTTATTTCCAAAAGCTTTATGCGCCCTCTGTATCCTGTAATTCCTAAGGCTCTTAAATTGCGCCCTCCTTACTTTGGTCCAATCTGTGTCCTTTTATCATTTTCCTGTTCCCCTCCACTCCCCCATCTTCATCTTGTGTCCTCTGTCATTTCATAAATGACCCCTCCTTTTCCCAATCTCGCTTAGCCACACCAACACCCCATTTTCCTCTGTGCTCTCCCTCTCTCTCTCTCTCCTCTCTCTCTCTCTCTGCCTCTACCTCTCCATCTCTCTCTCTGTTAGCTTTGCACAGGAAAATTCAGCAGGACAGCAAATGATTATCCTGAATCACTGGTTCCAAATCAGAGTTTTCTTTTATATAAGTTCTATAATGCATCCAGCCTCCGCCTCTCCCTTTCTAGGTTTCATACCTCCTTCCTACCTCCATTGTATGATGACCTGATATGTGTTTCTCCCTGAGCACAGCTGTGCCTCTTAAGCCCATTTACTAAGGATGACAAGTTACTGACAGATGGACAGATGGACAGATTGCCTTGACCCTGAAAAACCTGCTTCTCTCTTTTTCTGTGCCTCTGTGCCCGTGTGTGTATTCTCATGTTCCCAGCAGGGTACTCCTACCACTTGGCCTCTCTCTTTCGCCCCCAACACACACACATACACACACACACACACACACACACACACACAGTTGCAGCTTTTTCTCCATTCTTGTTGTGACTATTTTAGGTATAACCACATAATTTCCTTTGACTTGCTAATCAGCGTTAGCTGCCCTATAAGATGTGATTGCTGATGTGTTGCAGTGCCCTCCCTGAGTAGCCGCAGCAATTACGTTTTTCCAGACATGGGTTTGATCAGCCGGAAGGCAAGACTGACGGTTAGCAGACTATAAATAAGAAGAAATATAAATATTTACTCTCAGCTTTTAAACTGCTTTATCCCTTTCGGGGTCACAGGGAGGGTGCACGTATGGGCCAAGGCAGGGTCCACCCCAGGATGAAGGACCCAGGGCCCTATGTGAACTTTTGTGGCTTTGGTGCCTTGCTCAAGGGTACCTCAGCAGTGCTCTGAAGGTGTTCTGGCACGTTCTCCAACTACCAGAACAATTTTAATGTTTTGTTCCCATTGTGGCTCAAACTAAGAACCCCATGCTCCTCAGCCCAGTTCCCAACAGACTGAACTACCAACAACCCCAAATATACTGTATATTAGACTGATAAATCCACTGCCATTTTCTGCCATCCTTACACGTTAGGGCAGGGCTGCTGAAGTGTGTGCGGATTTTTCTGAACTGGGTATCTGCCAACAGCCTCATGTCAAGGAGGGGCATCCTAATTAGTGGCCAACGGGAAGGGCGAAGCCAAATGAGAGGTGATGATATGACGCGCCTGAAACTCTGATGTTCACCAGTAACTTTTAGATCCGTAATGTTCATTTCAGCTCTGGACGAAAAGAAATGACAAGGTGTTGACATTTTTGTTACCACGAGGGAAGGTGCTGAAAGTGAGCAGCCAGGAAATGACAAAGTTCAAGATGTCGCGGACATGTTTCGAAAGTTGATAGGAGAGAACGCAGGCGCGGGTGGTGCCGGGGGAACTGGGGTAAAATAGAAGGGGTGAGAACGTGATGGGAGTCAGACGCACCGTGGGTTCGATATTACAATGTACGTTTCACTCCAACATTAATTGGACTGGGCTTTGCGGGATTGCTTTGTCTTTTTCTCATTAGCGGGCAAATTAAGAACTTTTCAAATCCGTGTTAGCCTGTTAAGCATATTCACGCTCGTTCTTTCTAATTCGACTCGCCTCCCTTTTAAATACTTAAAGCCATTGTTCGCCGTGTTAGTCACCATGCTCTCGTTGGCGCTTTGTAACAAGGAGTTAAAAAAAGAAGAAATTTACAACAAGCCGAAACACAGACAGGATTGACCTCAGAGAACAGCCCGTGAACAATCTGCAGTTTTTGCATTGTACGTCCTGTCACATTATTATTGTAATTGGAGACCTGGAGCTCGTCAAAGCGGTTATTGTTTGTCCTTGACATTTAACATTCTCAGGGAAAGGCTGCTCTAAAGAAGTGTTAGAACTACACATCTTCAGATGGAGCCCTGGATTCTTTGTTCCTGTTCTCTTTGCTGACTCAGAGGACTCATGTGATGGGTGCGTGGGGTGGGGTGTTGGGGGCTTTGTTAATTGAGCACATGGCTGCCAGATTTGAGCGTGCCTATAGATTTGCACCCAGAGTGCCAGCTGAAGATGAAGGACCGTCCACAGCCTGATATCATTAGCACTGTAGTTAAAACCCCCTCGTATGCAGATGATCAATTATCAGAGTATAAATATTACTGGATTCTCTTCCGTTTAATCACTGCTTTACTCTTTTATTCTTTGCACTTGGCAACAAGAGATAGGCATCTTCTTTGCAGAGTGCTCCAGCTCAAGGTTTATTTATTTATTTATTTGTGTGTGTGTGTGTGTGTGTGTGTGTGTGTGTGTGTGTGTGTGTGTGTGTGTGTGTGTGTGTGTGTGAGAGAGAGAGAGAGAGAGAGAGAGAGAGAGAGAGCATAAGTGGGATGGATATGGATTCTGTTTTAAATATCTGCAGGTGTTTTGTGCAAATTTCAAAAAGTGATTCCGCCATCGTCCAAGGTTTTGTTTTGGCAGTTCTGCACCAAAACGTCCCTTTTTGTCTCTTATAATCCCATCGATTGCCCCTTCCGATGACTTCATTATTCTGTCTGACAGCGAGTTCCTTTATTTTTAACACTGAGTCGCTGGTTCTGTTGTTATTTAAGGTCGAGTTGAGTTAAATAAAACAGCTGCTTGAACCTAAATCTCCTTTCATTTCAGTATTCTTGGTGTTCTGGATCAGGAAGAACTGCTTCTATTTATCTGATGTCGAAGTGACTGAAACAAATGGGACTTGGGAATCAATGATCTCTTCCTTAAGCCACCATGTTTCTACTTTTCTTGATTGATCATTCACACTACTGTCTGAGAGTGACAGCCTCTTCTCTGGCTTTCCACAGTGCACGTGAAGGCGGGAACGTGCGAGGTGATCGCCGCCCATCGCTGCTGCAACAAGAACAAGATCGAGGAGAGATCCCAAACTGTCAAGTGTTCCTGTTTCCCGGGCCAGGTTGCGGGCACCACCAGGGCCATGCCTTCCTGCGTGGACGGTACGTGCATCAGGGAAGAACTTACTGAACTCACCTCACAGGTTCTGCATGATCCCACCAACACATAACCATCAGAGATCTATATTTGTCTTTTGTTGTGTGTTCTCCTGGTACGTTGGCCGACCTCAGGAGTTTTAACCCACAAGGTCCCCCTCTGGGGATCCCTGGGGCTTTCTACTCATTCCTTTTTGTCCCAAGTACTAATAAAACATCAACTTATCAATCCTTTCGTGTTTACTGTATTCCCTACACAAGAATATGCTGATTTAACCAACAAGCTACTGTTTCAGGTAACATTTTCAAATGTGTATCTATGCATCATTTATAACCAATCCATGAATTACACCTATATGACACATGTAAGGATAAAGCGATGGACAAAACAGCAGACAGATCTGAAGGTATAGGCATTTGTTTTGACTCTTGAACATGATTTTAATTTACAGTGTTCATGAAATATGCAGAGTGTGGCTCTGAGCACAGCAGATATCGGATGGAGTGCGTCCTATTCTTTTCCAGCCACTTTGAACTTTAATATTGAGCCTGTTAGCAGCACATCTCTGGCATAGTGTCAATATATTTCCTGAGAACTTCAACACCAATGTTCTCCCATGCTGTCTGCAAATGATGCCGACGGCTTTCCTTTGAATGGATAATAGTTCTACCCAGTTTATTTTCCAGCAGTGTTCCAGCAGATTCCTTCTGTAGTTTAACAGTAGTTACTAGATTATCTAATATTTGAATGGCCAAGTGTTCTAATAATTTGACTACTGTTTATTAATGCATATGCATATGTATATACATATATACACACATATGCATTTGTGCGTATATATTTGATGTTTTCTTCCATGACTGTACCACAATATCAACCTCTGCTACCGCAACACTCTAGAAAGGATGGCACTCTCGCACATTCTCTTCAGTCAAAAAGCTGTCTCAGCCCTCTGGTTTCTAAAGTGGAGCTGAATATTTGCGGACTAAATACTTTATAACGTGCCGATTGGCTGAACTCTGAGGAACTCACACATCCAGTAAACCCTGCTGGTGTTGTTGTTTAACTGTGCACCGCAAAAGGAAGCAGCTTCTGACAACAACAGCTGTGGATAATGAATGAGACTGTTGTCTTGCATCTGTGGGTTGTGGTCAGGAATCATGTCCAACCGCTGCGCTCCGGGCTTTTACTCGATTTAATGGTTTATTAATATTAATCCTAGTAAATGCTGTGGACACTCCATCACCATTTAGCATGAACAGAGAATAGATGAGTGATACCAGTAATTAATACTAGTAATTTACAAGTTACTACTCTTACCAGCAAACACACTTGCCCTTTGGAGCCAATTTTTCCCACCCCAGAATATGACTGAAAATATGATGCCTATTGATTCAAAAAGGCAAAACATGAAGAGGTTTTTTTTACACTTGGCTAATGAGGGTGAGTTAATATCAATGATGTTTCCTCCATGCAGAAGATGAAAAACTGGTGGAGACGTGTGCGGTCTGATAAGTAATTAAAATCATCATCTTTCTGTTCAACCATGCACATGGCCTCATTTGAGATTGGTTGGCAATTTAAATTTAATCACTAACAGTTTTGTGGCACCAATTCATATTATTCATGCAGAAAATACAAAGCAAAAGCCAGAATGTAAGATTTGTATGTATTTGGGTAGTTGTGGTTAACCGTCCAGTCACCTCAAAGTCTAAATGAGTCCTTCAAGATACGAATATGTGCTCTGCTCTCTTCCTCCAGCCTCCATTGTAGCCCAGAAGTGGTGGTGTCAGATGCAGCCGTGTATGGAGGGGGAGGAGTGTAAAGTTCTTCCAGACCTCACAGGATGGAGTTGCAGTACAGGCAACAAAGTCAAGACCACGAAGGTCTGTGGGCAAACAACAACCCGTCTCTCTTTAATCACTCCCTTGCTTTTGTGCTGTCATAAATTTGAGGCTTGAATGCACAATCACGGTCAAAACTACCGCTGAGTGACCCATCCACAACCTTCATCGTGTCACATCTCTCATTTCTTTCAATCCCCATCCTGTCTCTCCTTCCTCTGGCTGTATTCCTCCTGCACTTCATTTCCTCATGCTCCCCCAGCCCTCTCCTCCTGCCTACCACATCAAATCATCTCCAAAGAAAAAGAAGGCCAAAAGAAACAAGGGAAATATGCACAAACACACATTCCTACTTAGGGGTTCAGAAAAACATCGTTCAAAGACAAAATTCCTTGAACTCAGAGGAGGATGCCAAAGTCATTTATGTTGTATGGAAACGAGTGTCCTTTCATTGGTTTTATCCGAGGAGGAGACGAAGAGAAAGAGAACGACTCACGTTTTCATATTAAAATGTAAATTTGCAAAAATGATGCGGCGATCGTCCCGCTAGAGGTTGTAGGAAAATACTGCAGATGAATTGTTTTAATATTTTTGTTTTCTCTGAGACTGCAATCGCGCTGATGATGAAGGGATTGACTCTATCCACTGATTGTTAATTCAGATTTACAAGGACGACGCACAGATTCATAAGTGTGCCCGGGGTGGCTCTGTTGTTGGAAACACTGGAGAGATAATGACACTAATATCACTACAATCACAACTGAAGAGAGGTGAGGATTAGACACGGTTAATGATAAGAAGACGTGATTAAAACACCCGATGCGGTGCCTCTGTGTGGTATCTATGCATTTGTCTCCTCCTGCTGATGCCAAACAAGGACGTGTGAACGTCTCTTCAGATGTGATGACCTGAGCAGGCCCGGGGTCTCCTGTCATAGGAGGGGAATTACGCGCGGTTCAACTCATGTCACTATATGCTTGTGTTTCTATCCCTCATCCCACTCTTCGCCTTCTGGCACTCCATTATTCATGGGCGGGAGCAGACCTTTGTTTTTTACCTAAATAATTGATTGGAGGCAAGGCCAGAGGAGGGGGGGGGCATCTTGTTGGGTAAAAAGAAGGAAAGTTGGAGACACACTTCTCTTCAATTTGATTCTTTCTTGGTGAAGATGGTGATTACACATTCCTTTCCTTGCTTCTTCTCTGACTCACCTCTTAACCGGAAAAGTAGCTCTTTTCCCTTCCTTCCCTTCATTCCTGCTTTCACATTATCCAGGTCCACTTCTAAATCTTACCAAGGATTTTTCTCTTTCCCCTCCCAGATATTTCCTGATGATCGATCCAAGCTCAAATTTGTGTCAGGCTGTCAAAAAAAAGTTTAAAAAAAGATTCTTAATGGCAGAAAAACACTAAACTCTGGAAAAGAAGGCACGCACACGCCAGCAGTGCCTTTCCACTGAATAGCCAATCATATTTGGTCTCCGTATAAATTCCCATACAAGATCAAAACAACATTAATTCATCCAGGCACACATCAACGGTGACTTTGTCTCAGCTTGAAAGTGTGCAAATATTTCCTATCTCTGGGATTCAGGTCTTTGATCAATGATTTGTATGAGCTGGCTCGTGTGTATGTGATGTTCCGATGATGAAAAGAATGTTTGCTTTTTTCCTCCCCCCCCTTCCTCTGGTGTAGCGTACCGAGGTCAAGACGTGCAGGCATCCAGATCAATAGCATCGAACGTTCTCTTATAGTCCCATTAAGGCCCGCTCGTAAATTGAAATTGATGATGGACTGAGGAAGAGAATGAGAGACACTTGGAGACCAGCAAACAGGAAGAGGAGATAAGATGGGGGAAAAAGAGAGAAAGTGAAGAGTAAAGAATGAGAGAGGTGATGGTAGGTGAGAAAACACTCAGAAAGGAAAATGCTGGAGTTGGCTGTTGGGGAGCTTCTGTATGGATCTGAAAACAAAAGAGGTTTTGGCTCAGGCAGTCTTTCTGATGTTCCAGCCCTGGCCAGGAGCAGAGGAAAGGAGGACAGGAGGAGGGCAGGGGGAGGAGATAGGGAGGGGATGGATGACAGCTTGATCAATGCCAAATAATATCATATGGATGACTGAAGGGACACGGCCAGGCAGCCAGGCCGCAGAGGTACAACCCGCTGCGAAGTCATTTACGTCGACGACGCTGCAGTGTTCCACGTTTCAGAAAGCTGATCCCATTCTTCTATCGATGCAATATTCAATCACACTTGAAGACTTAACAACATTAATGAAACCAGCCTCCTAATTGTGCACAGAAATGCCACCTGCAGGCATGTTTAACCAGGCATGGAGGACAAAATCCTAAAGGGATACTGGAGCACCTCAAGCACAGCAGGCGCGGAGCTGCAAAGGCGCTAGTACAGTATACTGGCGAGGCAACAAACGTCTGCCTGCAGACTCTTTGATCAGGTGCTGGAAAAGATGCCCGGAGGCAACATGAACAAGCCCAGGAAAGGTGGCCCGGAGCCATCCAGAGAAGATATAATACATGCTGCAAGCGTTTAAAAAAAGCTTCTTTGTGCTTTTTCAATGATGCCTGGCATTCACAGTTTCTTAACAGCCACCTGGGTCGGAAAACCGATTGGTGTACGTGCATTCTTGTGCATGCTGTGCGCCTGGTCTTTGAACTTAAAGGTCTGCTTGAGGGTTAAGACTTTAGAATTGGGTTTAGGTTTGAGTCAGGGGTTTAGGTGTGATGGTTGGCATGACAATAAAGGGCTGGGGAACACTTTATGTCCATTAAACCATTGTTTCAGGTTGCATCACAAGTCTGTGACCAACTTCTTCTGCTTTCAGGTGACCCGATAGTCCCATTCACCTGAAGCACAGCAGAGTCCCAAGATTTTGGAGTTACTCGGGCAGCACAATGGACCTTTCAGTGACGAGGAATCACTCTGAGACAGACTTCTGTGATGAGCCGGGATCATTCCACTGAGGAATGCAAGAGAAAAGACTCTGACACAAGTGAGCGTTTCTGATCCTACTGAGGACTACATCACCCATAATCCTTTACTGATACCACAAAGGACGACCTGCAGACTGAGTTATCTTACCAAGGCTGGATTTGAAAAAGAATTCCTTTGCTATCTATATTTTGCCTGTCTCTTCTATGGCTTCATTGTGTTCTCTGCATAATGGGACTAATGAGGCATCTGGATTATTCCAAATTACAAACCTATTATAATCGTGATAAAAACTAGCCTGGTGCAGTATGTTTAAGATTGATTTTGCCAGTTAAAAAAAAACCTCAATGTTTTAAAACTCTCTTTGAATTTTCTTTTTCCGACTTCCCATTATTATAAATATTTTATGTCATTTACAAAATGCCTTTTTAAAAAAAAAATGAAAAAATGGTTTTCTTTCCAACAAAGGTCAATAATCCTTTCAGGGGTGAGAGTAGACTAATAACTAGTAGATGTTACAGTATATTGCAACATGTAAACGTGTACAAACTAGTCCATGGAATCAACGGGGCTGAAACTAAATCAAAGCTCTGATGGTTTTAATATCTGTGTTTTTAAATGCCTGTTAACCGCTATTGAGTACATGTGTCAGTATTATATGAAATGAATAAAATCTTTCAAAAGAAGAGTCAAACCTCTGGATTGTTAACACATTCATGTTAATGAGTGTGTGAAGCTGGAAGGAATATTGATGACGTGGCTTTCACTCAGGAGCCAAGCAAAGGTCACTGAAGGTCACGGAGAAGTTGGGCCAGCAGTTTTAGCTGGTGATAGGTGTTTGTAGATGCAAAGACTATTTTAGATGAGTTATGTGTTGAGCTCAAAAAAGGCTCAGGAGGCACAGTTTCCCACGGCTGTTAAAGCAATCGATCCCTCGTCAGCAGGTTTGGCTTAAAAGTGCCTCTTCATCTCCATATTTGCTGCCAACTGATCTGCTTTCCATAGAAACAATGGATCATTGTCTGGTATCTGGAGTCATCGGATCAGTCACATGACACATTAGTCAAGTAAACAGCTTATTGTGCTATGATCATCTGATAACTTTTATCTGGTTATAAGTCTGAAAAACACCCCCAACCCACAAATGAGACTGAATACACACTATATGATGTTGTACTTGATGGTATAGTACAATTGACCACTGACTTTATTTTCCCGATTTATTTCATTTTTCCTCATCAGCATTTATTTAAATGCATCCTCAGTAATCTTGGTATGTGCAGCCTAAGACATAAAGCTTCCCTACATCTGGAAGATGGAGGACTCACCACCCACAGAAGATGTTCCACTTGGCCACATCACATCAAATAAATATGGCGCCTTGTCAGAACACATTTCCTCCAGTCTTCTTCAATGTTCTCGAGTATCGTGCAGGAACCTGATGCAAGTGCTTCGACTCTACCGCAGCACTTCTGCACTGACAACGGCATAATGGATGGACGCGAAACCATCACAGAAACATGTCTTGTGACTTACAGAAAGGCCCGAACCCAGTGCACTGTGTACTGCCGCTACACAGAGATCTCCTCTAATCAAGTTATGTGTAAAATCCTCCAATTCCTGGGTCCTGTTATATGCCCCAGCCATCACGTTTGACAACTAAATGAGAAACCCTGCTCAAGAAGAAGAGCCCAGGAGAGCCGGCTACTCCTCCCGCTGTCATGTTCAGTTATACAGTAAGATGACGCTGATGTACATTTAAATATAGAACAGGCCTGTGTTGTAAGCCAAATAAAAAGAAAAGACTCTGTGGTACTGTAAGCCTGCGACAGCTCGTGACAGCATTGATGCTGACTGACAGGAAGTGTCTCCGGTAAACTTGATCACGTGGGGAGGAGATGGAACAAGTGAGCTGAATTGTGGAGGGCTTTTCTGATTTGGCTAATCTCCCATTCAATCCTCCATCACTGAGCCTGGGGGTCTGTGTGTGTGCATGTTCTGTTCGCCTCAACCTGTCATTAGCACATTATTCCAGACAGGAGGCACGCTGATTCTGTCTGTCCGCAAGCCCAAGAGGTGCAGTACAGATAATTTACCACATTTGCTTTTGAAAAGGTGCCAGAAACTGTCGAAACTGTCATTTCTAGAGCTGAATCCAGGAGGAAAGTCATGTTGAAATTCTCTCTCAACACGCCCGATGCTACCGCGACATCAGGTGAGGAACTAACCACTACTACATATCACCATTGTCATCAACACCGCCACACCGCCCAATGCTAATCTCCTCATTTACGAGTGTGCTCTGGATATCCAGACGATGGAGAGATTAGTCAGTTGATGTCTGGTAAGCGACGGCGATGAAGTGGCCGAGGCGGACAGCAGATGCCAGAGCAGATGCTCGAGGCAACCAAATGATGAGATAGGCAACCTTGGATGCTCACTCATCACCAGCTGGGTGAAGTGACACATGGAAAGAAGCGAAAACATGCCATGCTGGTGCTGTGAGCTTCATACAACAGATGCAGGGCTTAGACTTTCTGGTTCGGTCCAAGGAAGTGAAAGTGTTATTTTCACATCTTTTTTTCCTGTTCTTTTGCAAGCTGGTTTCCATTAGTTACAATCTTTTCACCTCACCTGTCTTTATGTAGAGGCAACTAATCTCTGGCTGATACTTTATTCCCATTTGCATTCCTCTTTCTACAGAGAAGGATATCCCATGTTGCATGGAGATCTGGAGAACTTCAAGGGATACTTCTTGGTTAAAAATTACTCATTAAATAAAGGTCACAATGACTTGAAAAGACAGAGAAACATGCACTTGTACTTTTTATTTCTTGGAAAACAGTGCAATATCCCAGATATTGTGACATAGCTGCAGCAGAGTTAGTATGCTTGCTGTAGAAAATGACTTTTATTGCTTTTGCCAGGAGGATAAATAATGATTTTATTCCCTAAGCGGATCGAGGAGCTGCTTCAATGTGGTCCACCGCTTGTTTCCAGCTGGAATGGCTAAAGAGGCTATAGCTGGTGCGAGTCCATAAAGCTTCGTGACACAAATAAAATGTACTTGGCAAATTTACTCCCTGTCAACAACGTATGTTATCATATCCTTTCATACTTACTCAATAGTTACAAGTCGTCTGCACGGTGGAGAAAATTAAAAGGACGTCCATGTCATTAACATAATCTAAATTAGGTTTTAGTTTCGCATGGTTGACAGGAACGATTATTAAAGCTAATGCTTTGTTTCCAACGTGATCACGTGCCAACAGTGTTCCTGCACACTGTGAGGTGACAGATTAAAAAAAAAACAGCTGTCTGAGCTAATGGCTCCCTTGTGCAACACCAGTCTTAGTGTCTTCCTCCAATCATGAGGGTTGTTCCTCTCTGCCTTTTTAATCCTTACTTAAGTCAAACCATTTCTTTGCACAGCAACACAAGACACTTGTTTGTGGGATTACATTTGTCAAAGGCACTCTTGTTAATTTGCAAAATTTGTATTTACCTGCACCAAATAAAGAGTTTTGTGAGTCTATTTTTTTTTAAAAAAAGTGTCCTTAATTTTATAATGCTTGTCAAGTTTTTGGGACCTTATCCCAGATTTCGTCCCCCCCTGAATATGCAAAGAGTTGCCCTTAAAATATCATGGCTTTGCTCGTGACAACAGAGCAGACCTTAAAAGATCTAAATGAAAGTGTGTGTGTAGGCGTGTGTGCAAGGTGAATAGCCTGCAACAAAAAGACTGTGTTGAACTGATAAGTGGCACGGCCCCAAAGGCAGTCTGAACCTGTCACTTTCTTCAAACATTAATCCTGACTTCTACACACACACACAGACACACACACACACACACACACACACACACACACACACACACACACACACACACACACTCCAGTGTAGATCCTTCTGAATGAGTGATTAAGGTTGTGCAGATAAGATGACCTCACATCACACAGGTGACATCCTGTCATGTGTGTGCATATGTGTGTGTGTGTGTGTGTCTACTCAGCTCCCTGTGGGTTCTTGTCATCTCTATGACATCCAGCTGTTAGCATATTCCGTCCGCTGAGACAGATGCCTCAACCTGCGAAGCGAAGCCACACATTGTGTGCTCAGAAAAGAGGTGGAGCAGAGAAAAGGGTGACTGTCATCTAAAAATATCACCCACTACAGCTGCATAATGGGCCCCTAGCAGGGTCAGAACACTTCAGCTAAAAGCTAAAAGACTGGGCAATAGCGCGTCAAGTGAGATTGTTGACATTTCTTTACGCTACCATTATGTTCACCATTATTTGGATGTAAATTTCGACATGTGTGACATACATTTCAAATGCAAACGTTATCCTTCCAATGTCAGTTATCTGATGGCTTTTTACTAATCAAGGCTCCAAGACTTGCCCTCCATGGAGACGATACAGAAAGAGCAGTTCTGGGCATGGAGGGTGGGGTATAAGTGATCTAATATTGGTAATTTGGCATATTCTAATCAGTTTGTGCAGGAAGAGGGATGTAAAACATGTCTGTCCTGGGTGAGATTTACCAAGACAGGGAGGGTAGGGTGTCGCTGGGCTAATGAATATTCAGTTGTTGACATTTAGCGTTGTGCGCCGCGGTTGTGCGGGCGGGATGATGCCAAGTTGAATAACAGAATAGCAGAACATGGAAGAGATAGGAGGATGACGAGTAGTGGAGGTGACACACAGTCACACACATGCGCGCGCACACTCACACTGCATTTAATGAGAATTGTTATTGATGATTGCTATTGTCAGTTTATTTTTTGCGAGGCAGCTTAGCAGGTCTTGAAACTAGATCTGGGTCATGCTGCTACAGCCTTCTCATTAAACCCTCTCAGCTCCTTCGCTCCGCCATCAGCTGTTTATTCTGTCACCGAGACGCTGTGGATGTTTCCTCTCTCAGCTTCAGATGCTTCCCCTGAAATGCAGATGCTCATCAGCGAGACCAAAGACCTCTGCAGAGACAAGTAATAGGGAGAGAGACAATGAACCCGAGAAAAGGAGAGAGAGAGGGAGAACAAACAAATGTTGTGAAATTATTTACAGACCCTATTTATTAAGTTAACAACTTCCTTCGCACAATTTCAGTCACACACCGTCCAAAACTCAAGAGTTTCTATATGAGGACTCCACCGACGAGCATTTCAGTGCTGAAATCCTCGTCCCCATCCCAGCTCATTTCTTGTTATCTGCGATGACTGGGGCTAATGCTACCTTCCTCACCTCCCATAATTTTCCTCCTCTAACAGCTCCTGCACAACTTTAACACCCAGTGATCAGGTATCAGCGTGACATTTGGTCACATTAGCCCACTGATGTTAATGGACAAACACATGGAAACTATGTCAACACAAACCAGGGGGAAGAAAATCCCACCGAAAAGTAGATCTGAGCCATGGAAGCCAATTATATCGAGGACTGTAATTAGTGCACCTGTTAAGTGAAGTGGGCCCCTATGTGAGGAGCACTTGTCAGCGATGGGCCCCGCCTGCTCAAAGTGCAGCAACAAGGCCGAACCATTCCGGCTGTTCAGACAGGAACAAGGTGCTTCATCTAATTCCCTGGATTTTTCAACAAAGTCACAGCTTTGTGGAGGTTTACATCCACGCATGTGAGGCCTCCGCCTTTGATATGTCTCTTATTTATAACCTCTGCCAACGCTGAGCGACCTAAAGGGACAGTACGCAGGTTTGGAACTGTTCTTCTAAGAGATGTGAATTCACTGCTTGGCATTTGCATTCCTGCCACAAAGTTCATTCATAGGTGATCACACGCGCACACACACACACACACACACACAACACACACACACACACACACACACACACACACACACACACACATTTATCTCCCTGTTGCATATATTTTCCAGTAGTGGAAAAGAAGCATGCAAATGTCCACACTTGAATACCTCTGCAGGAACACTCACATGTATCCACCTCCAGATTAATGAACAACCTCCAGAACACTTTAGTCTATGATAATTATTGCCATTTGCATAATTAAAGGGGGATAAATGGAGGGGTAATTTACAGTGTCCTCTTGTCCCCTTTCTAAAACACAAGTTGAAAAGGAAAAGTGGTAAAAGTTGTTGTTGGGTGTTTGACACTGACAGGAGCCCTTTCAGAGGCCAGATGGGAGAGCAGCAGAATCTGGATCTTTGTACATCGTTGTCACCAAAAATATTGATGTCATCAGACAAACACGCCCTCGCGCAGAGACATGCAAATCCAATCAATCCAACACAGAAGCGGAGCCTGCAATTTTTCACACAGGCACGCCGACGTGAACGAAACACTCCACCATTTTTCCTTCAGCCAGTTTTGTCCCACCTTTCCACAAACCTTGCAGCTCATTTCATCCTCTTCATTCACCCATCTGTCTCTCAGCCATTCCCCTCCCAAGCCTCCACTCAGCACTGAGTTATAAGGAATTCCATTACAGTTTAGTGAAGCAGCACTCCAGCATGCGTGTGTGTATGTGTGGTGTGAGAGAGAGATGTTAGAGCATGGACTGTACACACACAGGCCAACAGGGCAAAGAAGAACTTTTCTGTGATGCCATATGTTTTGCAACAGTACTCAGATTTATTCAAATGATTATTTTCCCCAGAATCAGCGGTGCTATTGCCACAGATCCGTTTCCATTACCTCTGTACTTGTTTTATATGCTAATGTGGCTCCAGACCGGCCTTTTAAATGTCAAACTATGAATTCTTCCCTGCGTGGACAGTTTGCAGACAAATATATAATCACAATCTAAACTCAAATAAAGTTGACAATGTTTGTTCCATGTAGCCGAATAATTCATGTGATTTTAATATGGGGATGCTTATCATTATTTTATTGCCCAACTTTTAGGGAGAAATGATAAAGCTGTCCCATTTACTGGATTGAACTATTCTGTGAAACTCATTAATGGTGCTAATTGTGGACAGCTGCAGCCAGCGAGCTTTGAGAATGCAAAACAACAGATGACAACGCGATCCGACTGGATCTGAGAAGTCTTTACAAGGGAAAAAAAAGAAAATCCCCAATAAATGTGTCTTCATTTCAATTAGATTGTTCCTGCATTTCTGCTGGTAAATAATTCACAGAGGGGGGCCATCAGCAGACAGGCGCGCCGTTATAAATGTTTCAGTGGCGGTGGGGGGGGCAGTGAGTGACGTTGGAGATGATGGTGTGGGGTCTGGCCATGGAAAGAGTTTTAGTGCCGTTTCCTGTGCTTTCAAACATTTCCTGCTCTCTCTGTCCTCCTGGCTGCCTCAGATGGGCCAGATGAGGAAGACGAGGAAGACGAGGCTGGGCCACCTTTTCTTTTTTTTTTACATAAATGGAAGCAGTCATCTACAGTGCACGTCTACTCAGGCAACACAGTCCAAAATAGCTGCAGAGCGGCTTTGACGTCTGTAATACAAGAATGCATCCCTGTGCACATTTTCTTATGTATTCATCATATATTCAGTAACATATCTGAACCCCTGGTGATGGATGTGTGTCTGTAACCCTCCCCTGCACTCCTGTACAGCTGTGGTTTACAGAGGGAGCTTTCAAGTCACGTACTGGGAGCACGTGCAAGGGCCCGATTGTGTTGGAGGCCCTTCATTAATTCTTGCATGTGCCTTTGACCACAGGTGCAGAAATTCTGCTTGCACCGGCTTTAACAAGACGACTGGCCACGGTGCTGCTCCTGGAATTTGCAGGAGTCAGCTAACAATGTTCCCCTACCAGACTGCGAAGGTGGAAACGGGAGTTAATCCACCATCGCTCCTCTCAGATGTTGTGATTCCTGGACTGCAGACCGCAACATTAAAAACAGTAAAAACTTTCTCTTCTTCCCGGCTGTAAGAGTCCGAGGGTGTGAGTGACGACGGTGGACCGGTGCTGCTTTACCTTGAGGGCCAGAAGGCCGAGCCAGTCTGAGGTCTCCCTCTAAAGTCTGATTTCACACGTTGACAGGGACATCATTATCTGACAGCATTCTTGTGGGCTCAAACTTCACCATGGTGAAGCTTTCACTAAAAGACTGCTTATCTTTCCTGACACAGCAGAGGTTTTTATATATAGTCCATATGAAGTCTGTATATAGCAGCTCATTATATCCTTGACACTGTAGGGAACAATCTGATTAATATGACAAGCTTTCATATTTTATATCTGCCAACTTAAAGGGGCGGAGGAAGGCCACTGGTGCTTCCATAGGCTTAATGTGACATAAATATCACAGGCAACACCGTTCTCGCTGGTTATATTAGATCGTTTATGCAGTGCACCCCATCATGGTTTAAGACATTCCCAGTTCTCCTGCTGCACACAAAAGAGCTTCTCATGTTCAGTGAAGGAAAAATTCCAGTTTCATTCACCTCACAATGGCAAAGCATCTTCTTCTCACTTTACTCCAGGCAAGTGGCTTGAGGCAAGAGTACATTCTGTTATGAGAACAAACAACAGACTAGAATGGTGGGAAATACAAGTGTGAGAATCCTAGAATCAAAGGAAAGTATGCTTTTGAAGAAGTGGATTTCCAAAAACCCAATATGAATCCATCGTGCAGCCAGCGTATCAACAATGTATCGTGAACCACAAATTATATTCCATCACCTGGTTAGAAGTTTGGTACAGTAAAAACCATTAGCATATAGAGTGAGCCTCCTCTGGAGGCTGTCATTTTAAATATAGGAACTAGAATACTGCTCCTGTCATGTCATTCAAGTGTCTTTGGATGATTACAAATATTCAAACTATATAGTTCTAAAAAAATGTTATGTGTGCATTAAAAATTATGCTTCCAAGTTTATGTTTTTCTCATTTTTTGTGTGGTATAGCCCTAACCGTATCATATAGATATACACAAAAACACACTCAAAAAGCAGGTTTCTCCAATACACTGTAATTCTAAAACTGTACAACAGTACATTTATAATATAATAGTGTTATTTTGCTTTGTACTGAAACACATCAATCCTTCTGCTCTGCAGGGTGACGGACGGCTGCCCGGCGTCGGCACGATTCGGCAGACAGGCCGGAGCAGCTGAGAAAGGCTTTAAAAAATAGATAGGAAATGGGACCGAGAGTGGTAAACAGGAGGGAAGAGAGGAGGCGAAGAGATCTCGCATCAATATTCACACAGAAGCTTCATGGAAACATTAGCAATGAAAGCGTGCAGCGCGCGTCAGATCCATACTGTCGCTGGTGCTTCCTGGGAACAGACCCCCCTCAGATGGACACACAGCAGAGCGGGTGCAGCGGGCCATCGTAATTAGAACAGGCAGTTAATGGGTCTCAGTTTGATTAGTCAAAGGCGCTAAATCAAGGCACAAATGGCTGCAATTTGCCATTTTCTCCCAGAGAATTCAACATCTTAATGTCTGCGATTAAAGGAACACGCCATTAAAAAGATTTAGCCATTTTTAATTGTGGTGTCATATGTCGTCTGTGACATCCGTTCTTATATATATATATTTTTATTATTCTCAATAAGTCTCAAAAACATCTGTCAGTTTCTTGGAGGGGGGGGTTGTGGTGAGGCGCTCATGAGAAAATTGTGATTGATGGCTGGTTAAATTTGTGTTTTGGGGGGGGTTGATCGACAGTGCGTGTTTAATTCAGCGGGGTCGTGCGCGAGTGTGTAAAACCTCTGCGGTTAATCGTGAAGGATCGGTCTGAGAGTGTGTCCGTAACTGTCAGCGCGTGTGGATCGAAGCCATTGATCAGTGCAGCGAGCTCGCCTCAACGCGCGTCACCTGCCTGTCAAATGAAGATGGAGGGATGGATTTTTGCGCACGTGCAGGAGGCAGGCGCGGACATCTCGGCCTTCTTCTCCAAAGTCCCCACAAAGCCGAGGACCTGGGACACTTCAGGGTCCCCGACGCGGAAGCTTTTGCGTTTGATTTTCTGCTTTCACTTCCGGTCCGGCTTCATCTTGTTGACATCTCATTTTAAGCCGTCAGTTCTCTCCTCGCTGATAAAATGCTGCTGCCACTCATGCTGCTCAGGTCTTCGCCAAACTTTGTCCTTCCCGCGACGGCCGGTGCGAGCGCGGCGACCTTGAGGTGGGTCCCTTGTTTACAGTCAGGATGAAAAATGCTTGTTCGTCTTTCCTCCCCTGACACAAAAAAATGGATGAAGGGTGACGCGCGGATGCACGGCACAAGCAATCCCTCTTGTTCTCTGGGTCTCTGTAACATCTTGGAGGTGATCGCAGGAGTGTCGGTACAGTTGATAAGAAAGAGTTTTCAGACTTATCTTCGTGTCCCCTCAGTGCCATCATCGACTTTTTGACACATTTTAACTTACTTTTAAGCCTCTGAGAGGTGGTCTCGCTCTCTTCCTGGAATATCCCGTGCCATTAAAGTAGCTGTAATCACGTCTACTATTTAAAGGGATGGTAATATGACTGGTTATATGTGTGTTATAACCCAGACGCATGTATATTTTATTTGCACCTTCAAACTGGAAAAGTAGCTTTGCCAACACGGATCCTCTTTTGCACATTAACGCTTCGATACAAGCGGACATAAATTAAAAGGTTAATGAAATAAAGAAACGCTCTTTTTTGTGGGGAGTGGTTGCCACGGTGGCCTGGAGCCCACGTGGGACGGGAGAAATCCACAGGATGTTACATTCGGAGCGCGGACCTGTCAGGTGAGCCCGGCGATACCACTGCTGCAAGTTTTAATCAAGAGGTAATCATGCAGCAATTACAGACGAACAACCAATGATTAATAAGAGCATGTTTTACAGGAAGGGGGGGGGGGGGGGGGGTCGGGGATTGGTGAGGCTGCAGTTGATTCCTCAGATTAACTGCTCTGATTGGTTCAGTAAAACCCAGTCAGCCGTGTGCATGACAACTGCAGTTAGATAAATGGGCTCATAACTTGCCTAAAGTTCCTTTTTTCCTCCCACTCACTGCCTTCCTTCCACCCCCCCACACCCGCCCCCCGCCCTTCCATTCCCCCCTTTTCTTCATTTGTATGCAAAGTCCAATCCCTTAGGCTCCCTTTCCTTCTCTTTAATTTTCAGCCATCTTTTTTTAATCAATTTTCTTTTATCTCGGGGAAGTTATTTTAATACTCCTACATCTTATTTCATTCTCAGCAAGACTGTGTGGGGATATCAATTATTCAATGAAGAGAGAGCCGAGGAATATGTTAATATTGATTAAGCTTTTGCCACACCTAAGAAGATTACACTTTCTTATCGCTGCGCTTGAGTACTGCTTTAGCCCGGCAAATTACCTACGCTTCTGTGTTGGATACACAGTGACGTAACCACATTCATGCATCTCCCATGTTTAGATCAGAGGTTAAAAGCCATTTTGAGCAGCATGACAAGGAAGAGAAAAAAACAGGCATGACCTGCTTCCTTAATGACTCGTATGGAGCTTTGAAGCTTTAACCCCAGAACTGCGCCAAATAAATTAGCGAGCAGATTAGCCTGGAGGCCAAATGAATTAAGAACCTTGCATCAGGTTAAATGGACAACTTAGAATGCATGCATAGCATTCAGCGCTGCTGTGTGTTTAGAATCGGATTCATTGTTTTATCCTACTCGCTGCGGCGTCGCCGTGTTGTTGCTGTTTTATCGCCGAGGGCCACGGCGCCGCTTTGGAGCCGTGATACCACAGATACTGTGGCATTTGTATCTCATTTCCCCAGAGCCCTGCAGGGCAGCCAAGTGCTGTATATCTGCCGGGGTACAAAGCGGCCAGTCAGGGCGCCAAGGGAAAAGGGTTTGATACAGAGGTGGGTGTCGAGGGGACAGGATGTCATTGTGTGCTTCAGTAGCGTTGTGAGACATGGAAGCAGTTCAGATGCAGCTGAAGGGGGGCTCCAGGAGTCAAAAGGCTGTTTGTTATCATCAGTCACAGCTCCCACAGACTGAAAGCATGTAGTGCCTCTACTACACACAAACCATTAGACTTTAGCCGTCAGTCGATTCCATTTCCTGAATATTTTCCGTTCTGCTTCCTCTCGATTCGGGACTTTCAGCAGGGCCTTTTATTGCGCAGGCTTCTTGTGCTTGATCGCGTAAACTCGCGAAAATGTGAATCTCCAAACACCTGTGCAGATGTTTGTGATGCGCTGCAGTGGGCTCAGATCTGTTGCTGGAGTGTTTGCACGTGCGCCGCTCCCTGTTTGTGCCTTCTCTTTTAAACAATATCAGCGGACTCCAAACCATGTTTACTGAGATCCCAGCGAAGGCTGCCACCGAGCCGATCGGCCTGCTGGATGCGTCTCACCGACGACTCTGTGCAGCTGTTGTTTTGTTGCTCCCCACAGTAAAGAAATAAGAGGTTGGAAAAAGCCGAAAGAGAAAGTGAGCGGAGGAGGAGGAGAGGGACATGAGAGAGATAGATAAGTGAAGATTGAGAGAGGAGGAGGTGGGGGGGCACCCTGCTCTGCATTAATTCTCTGTTTGCCAGTCAGATCATGCTCCTTCCTGTGAGATAAGACTGATAAAATGTATTTGGGTGCGAGCATATGCATGTTCATACGCACTCCTCTGTTTGCATCCGTGTGCGTCAGCGCGTGCGCGCGGACCTGCGTGAGCGCCGAGTACGCTCTCACGCCCTCCCCGGTGAGATAAGACTGATTTGTCAGTGATGCAGGAGTTCATTTATGATTAATAGCCCAGCGTGTTGGAAGCAGTGTTTTTGTGCATTAGCTACCTGCGGGACAGCCGGGAACTGCATGTGTTTCAGTGTTTGTGCGCAAAACAGCGGGACTACCGAGCCTGACATGGTGTTCCGGTTGTGTTGATGTTGTAAACGCGGTGGAGCACGAGTCAACAGCCTGTCAGAAGGGCTGGATGTGTGTGGGTGTGTGTGTGGGGGGGGGGGGGGGGGGGGTTGATAGTCTGAAAGGAGGAATACGCGCGACCTCATCGGTCACATCAGTAGTGCTCTGGTGTGTTTTCTGAAGAAGTCACCTCACACGATGAGCCCGATTACGTGGTCAGAAAAATCTGATTACTGGGAGTAATCAGATTATTGCATTAATCAGATCTACAGCATTTACTTACACTCCCGAAATGTGATAATGGAGAACAAATGTATGTAAGGATGTAAACCGTTTGTTTTCCACTGTTGCGGGCCATGTTTGCCTCACAATTTATAAATCAGATTAACGTTTATACATGCGGAAAGATATTGGAGTATCGGCAGAAGATCTGGGTGAGTAAATCTGATTTCTCATGATCAGATAAGTGCTGATCTTATAAGTCATCTCACTTTATGCTGTTTATATGAACACTTTAATAATCTGATAACACTAGAAATTGGATAATGAGTGGGTTTTAATGGTCATATTAAACGGCTCAATGTCACAACTATACACACACAACTATAGTGGACTTTTAGGAGTTTTGAAGGTCAGAAGGTCACCAACAGAGTCCGGGGGAAGGTCAATCAAATTTAATCAAATTAAGTCAGACTTGATGCAATAATGTGAACTATTGAATATTTGTAGTTTATAATATAGCCACATATAATATATATGTTTATATGTAAGTGTCAATTCTAACAATGACTTGGATATTGTTGCAATAATAGTATAATTCTGTGAGGCATATTTAACAACCATTTTGTTCCATAACTAATTAGTAAGCATATTAGTATGGTACATTTTTTTTACCTATCAAGAAACCCAAAACAGACCCGTAACAGAACTGGAAGATTTTTATTTTTTTTTTCAGGATTTAGCATATTTCATGGAGAGGCAGGATTAACTTGATTTGTGGTGTTTTCAAACACCCGTGTGCGTCAGGCTGACTGGCGAGACACCAGCAGCAGATTAGAAGCCGAGACTGTGCAAGTACAGAAAGAGGATCAATAGAAAAGGTACTTTGTGAAGACTGAGAGCCGAGAAACTGCAGCCAATTAAACAGAAGGATCGGGAGGACAGTGAGGAAGAGATCCATAACTGTGAATGGTGCACTCTGAACTCCTCTCTGTTGTTGTGCTCCGGTGTCTGAGTGTGTAATAACCCTCTAAGTGTCTCTATCAATGGGTGACATGTGACTTAAATGACCTTTCACCTTTCACAGAAAGACTGAGGTGAGGAGAAATCTGTTGTATAACACAACACAACACAACACACACACACACACGTTTATCTGTTACATGCATTGGGGCCACGGACGCCCCTCAGACTGTCCACGTCCCCCCAGAGCAGCTGCTTGACTCGCAGCCCTCTGTCACGTTGGCCTTTGAGCGCCTTGCAAAACGACTGACTTCTCTCCCTTCAACTTCTGCTCCTTTTGGCAGCTGCATTTATTTTTCAGAGCCAGGCATGAATATTTCAGGCCTGAGTGACAGATCCGATGAAGAATGTAAAGGAAGGAGTGAGGGCGGCGGGGAAGGCGGTCCGGGGAGGTACGGGTAATCAAATTTGGTTTTGCAGATCTCATAAATGACTTAAACCCTGCAGATTTCAATCATCCGCCTCGGCCTTCATCATCCTCACTGATTTCCGCAAGAAATGCTGCTCTGGGCATTTTTCTCCCCCCCCCCCCCCCTGTTTTCAAGCTCACGGTGACCCAAGGAAAAAATAGGAGCTATGAGTTAGTCCAACATTTTTGCTGCAAATAAAGGCACTAAATTCAGCAAGCATTGATTTGGACCTAAAAACTGACTTAAACCTGGAACTTTAGGTACGTGCATTTGTATGAAATGACTGGAAACCTCACATATTCACGTTCTTTCGTCCTGCCTTTGAATTGATTTGTTCGAATTAAGATCGGGCTGTAACAGGAAGAGTGCGCAGGCAGGTAGGAAATGCGAGAAGTTGTAACCTATATTGTTGAGCTTTTACAAATACAGTCAAGGAGATAAGAGTAATACCCCCGCAGCTTTCTGGGAAACTGGGGTCTGATTTACAAACACAAAACTGATATAAAATCTATTTCCCTGGAAATAGAAGAAATAATCTCCCCCCTTTTATGTTGCAATGAGAGAAGCTGTGTCTGGGGAGGAGAAATAGAATTGTTTGTTGCTGATGCGCCGGTGGAACGGCTGCATCTGCACGCCGTTCTTGGATGTGAAGGCGGAGCCCCGGAGAATTTAGCAGATATGCGACCCTGGAGATTCTCACTGCGGGCCTGATTTAGGCATCCAGACATGGATGCAGACACGTGCCAGAAATCCTCCGTGGTTTATTTTGGGTTGGAGGCAGCAAATTCAGCCGTAAATTTAAGACCTGCTCAATAATCGCTGAATTTATCTTTGCCAAAATAAAAAAAAAAGTCATTTCATTCGCAGAGTGGAAATCGCTGATTGCGATGCATTCCTCAGGAAAAGGCACCATTCGTGAAATCACCGTTTTAAAACGAGACTAACGATGTGTTATTGCCTGAATGTATAAACAGGATAGCAATAAACACACAACAAATATCCAGATACATCAGGTTCAGCCCTCCGTGACTCTTTCCTGCTGATGAACAAGGAAATCACTGTAACAGCAGAAAGAAGACTCCCGGCTGCACTGTGGAGCAGGAAAATCTGCACAAAAGCCAATTAAAAGAAGAAACAGTCACTTAAATGCCAGATGTAAAGGTAACAAATGACATAATGAAGACAAAATGCTGTTTGCTGCGGCTCTGGAATTTAAAAAGTCCTCATCGTGATCACGTAACGATGAGGCAGTTAAAACACAATTACAGCCGACACAGGCTCAGACTGCATTTTAACCAGCTGTTCGAGTGCACGTGACGCGCCCAAAACGCTCCTTCTGCTGGGTTCATCGAGTGATGGGCGCCAACTCGCCACCACAACAGAGCTGCTGTTACGCCTGCTGACGCTGCAGCACCATGAGCCTGTAGGATCATCAAAAGATCAAAAGGACACACAGCCTCAAAACACCGGAACCACCGCCCGTTTTCATTCTTTCCCCCTGATGCGCACTGAAGATCTGAGTGGAGGAGCAACTTTAAATGAGTATCGGATGAAAGGTGCTGACGTTGTCATTTGGCAGCTTTGGTATCTAAAGAGCAGGTTTGACAGCTTCAGTTTAGATAAGAAAACATTTTAGTGGGTTTGGGAACGCTGCTGCTGACTTCTAAAGATTGTTGCCTCACAAGTCCAATTTTTTCAAGATTTTTCTCACATTTTCTCTTAAATAACACTCAAATGACTTAAATATGTCCAATCCATCCCAAAACTCCCCTCTTTTTTATTTCCTCTATATTACAGTGACTTTCTGTCCGGTTGGTGTATTTCATGATGTTGCTAATGCTAATAACAGTGAGAGGACTGGCCAGAACTAGTAGCGCTGTCTCCATGGCAACAGCTGAGAGGAGCTGGCACCATTTCACCTTCCAAAATTTGCCTTCAACATTTTGCCCCGTGTAGTTAAACTTTGATCTCAGTAGTGCGCGTGCACACACATGCACACACACAACAAGGGCGACACATACGCACGCGCGTGCACATACACACACAGAACCTGAGCAAGAACCAACTGTGAGCCGTCATTAACCCACATGTAGCAGCGCTCCGGCGTGGCCTGAGGTCCTGACTGAGTCAAGCTGCCTTTTTCCACCCAGACAGGAGAGCAGCTGCACAGACACTCGGAGTGAATTTACCCTAATCATTTCAAAACTCAGACACAATATCACTACGTTGGTGTCTGACATTTTCCCTTCGAACGGAGGAGACGGGTGTGCAGCGGCAGCAGCTGTTCGGAAGGCTGACTGCTGGAGCTACGGCGTCTGGGTGATGAATCCTCCCAATCTATTTTCCCGGCTGTGTTTACTGGCCAGAGATCTCAGAGGATTAGCTCATATTCCCATGTGGCCGAGTAAGAATCTGCGCTTTTGCCGAGGTCCTCAAACGTCCGATCCGTCTTCCGTGTGATACATCACTCGCACGTCTCTGCCATTGGCAAAGCCTCGCCGAGCACACTGAAATGTGTCCAGATCTTCCAGCCATTCTCCCAGTAACTATCCCTGAAACCCTGGAAGAGCGACCCCCCCCCCCACACACACACACACACACCCTCTCGTTTACCATCGCTGGCATATTTAGACGTCCTGTCAGGACAGATTTCAGTCAAAGAACATCTTCCTGTCAGCGCTGTTAGGTGTTAGATGGGCGATGAACCCTTAATAACGTCTCAGTGAGGAAGTGGAAGCCTTCGTGGATGCTGCTAAATGAGGCCACGGGCACTGAGGAGACGCTGGCCAACAATCGTCATCTGCCCGCTTGACCGGGCTAAAGGACGGCGGTCAGGCGAGTCATGTGACTGCCATCACTGCCATCAAGTCAATCAACAGGGCAACACGTGCACGTGGGTTTATGTATAACCGTGAGGTTGGGACCTATGCGAGCAGGCCGTTCCACCCGGGATGTGCGCTTCATATTGAGGAGCATAACTCAGATGCCTCATAAAATCGGTGAGCATCAGCCTGGTGGTTGTGGAAACACACAGCAGCAAGCAGGCTCTAATAGGAAAAAGCTCTGTAAGACTTACAGGAGCATTAAAAGAGCATTTAGGATACAAGGTGGTCGAAGGCAACAACAATTGGGTTCAGCACAACGGCGCTAAATCAAGCCGCGTGAAGCCAGTGCAGCCAGCAAACGGGGTATAATCACATTCTGCAGAGTTTTAGCCGAATGTCCAAAGTCAGGCTCTGCTGTGCACGTGTGCGTGTCTGCAGGTGCACGTGTGGGTCTGCCATGGTATTATCCCAGGTAATAGCATTGTTTCTGCAGGTCATTTGTCCGCCATAGATAAAATATTCTTTATTAGGTCGGCCTTTTAGCACCGCGTTATCAGCCCCCATTCTGAGAGGATTTTAAAAGGTTTGTTTCTTAGTTACAAAGATTTATTTAAACAAGCATTTGCCTCCGCCTGAGGAAAAACAAGAGGAGATTAAAATTAAAGCAACTCCTGCCACCTCTGTAAATACCTGTAAAAGAAACAAAGAGCCAGGCTTTGGCTTTTTTTTTTTTTTTGAAAGAAATCTTCAGACGTCAATTACTGACAGCATGACTCGATACAGTGCTGCAGTAGCTGCAGACGCTAAACCAGGAGACACGAGAGTCTCCCACAGATATATCAAAAAGGTTTGCTCATCATCAAATCTTCAGGCATCAAAAGGCTCAAACTGTAAAATGCCCATTCATTCAAAATCATCTTCATCCCATCTAGAAACATCAGCGAAGGAAGAATCAAAACTTTATATGTACTTGTGACAACCATTTTTGTATGGGATTTGTGGCAGACCTGAATCTTCTCTCCTTTCATGTGACGAGTGAAAAAACGTGTGTTTGACCTCTCTCTCTTCCTACTCTGTGGTGTTTTAGATCATGAAAAATACATAAACAGTGTTTTGGGACTGTATTACTGCAACATTCTGTGTCTGCAGAACTCTGCAGATGCTGGTTCTGTTATACTGTGTGAGTACAAGTTAAAGGGAGGGAAAAACAAACTAGAAGCAGCAAGAGAGAAGAAGCTGCACCGTGTTATTCAGAGAGCTGCATGGAAGATAATTAAGTGTGGCTTGTCTGTCTAGATGACTAATTGCTGCAAGCTTCATTAGCCACATCAACTCTGACAGGTGTGCATTAGTGGGTACATCCATGTGAGAACCCATAAAGAGTGGATGGAACACACACACACACACACACACACACACACACACACACACACACAAACATATACATACACTCACTGCTAGATGGATAATAAAATGATTTCAGCCAGAACTAGAATGGATCAGTTTTGGCATTCAACACATAAGCAATCTTATTGTTAACATTTAATCCAATAAATCTATTCAAGGAATCAGTAACGTCGTGTGGTCTGTTAAAACAAAACCCTGGAAACATTATATGTATACAAATAAACATATAGGATTAAGGCTTGTGGTTGACGGGGGCTCAAAGCTGGATGCAAAGATGTGATGGACAGGAAATTATGGAGTCAACCTGGCTGCAGCAGGTTCATCAACATTTCTGCACACGCGATTAAGTAAACGCACGGCTTGAACATGGTAATATGTTCATGACAGCACACCTGATGCAGTAATCAGGGCTGGATGGAGCTTGGTGCTGAATCACTGAGATGAGAGAGAGAAGGGGACCAGAAGAGACAAGAATGACCTTTTTTATAATAAGAGAAATGGAAAACAGTGTGCGTGTGCGCGCGTGTGTGTGTGTGCGTGTGTGTGTGTGTGTGTGTGTGTGTGGGTGTGGGTGCAAACCTCTTAGCATCAGTTAATCGCCTGCTGCTGACAGTGTGCACGCGGCAGAGCGATCTGGGACCTGCTTTGACATTTTCAGCTTGACTCATTAATTTATTGTTGGCGTTGAGGGTGACACGCACGCTGAAACGAGGCGTTCACGTGGGTGGGTGGGGGGGGGGGGTATGCATTCATTAATTAAAGTAGGATTTCTAGAGAAACGCAAATGCTGATCACAAATCAGACAGTCAGAATGGAATGCTCATCAGGTAACTGATCTGTCAGACAAACTGGCTCCGTCCACCGACAGTCCCATCAAATCAAGGAAGTAATTAAGAAATGTTCTCTTGCCCATTAATCCATTACTTCACTGGGAGTCAATCTTTACTGTGTGCCATCAGCAACGTGTAACTGGGGCTCGAATGTGAGGCACTTGCAGGGCTCAAAACGGCTCATAGCAGCGAGGAAAAAAAGGATCCAGCAGGTCCTCCAGGTCCTGCAGAATTAGAACCAAATATTGTATGAAATAAGAGTGTTGTGATATATTGAGGAAGGATTTCTCTGCTGATAAAACGATAGGAGCAGAAGATAATTCGAATAGCCTCCCTTATCCGCTGGTCGCTGTGGCCTGCACGCAGTAATCACCCGCTTCCATCTTCTAGTTGTCTCAGTGAAGTGAGTGAAAGTGTCAGTCAGAGCGGTTCTTTAATAACGCCGCGGAAGTCGACCCTGCCATCTAATCATCTCGGTCTAATTTTGACGCGTTTGCCATCTCCATTTCCATCTTTGAGCAGACCTCCGGGTCACTGCCTCAGTTTACACGGATGGGGGGGGGATCACACCTTCCTGTGGGCAGTCAGCACTTGTTAATGGCAGCAGGTAGTGGCAGAACGTGAATGTGTGTGTGTGTGTGTTGGGGGTGGGGGGTGTTGGGGGGGTCCTGTAATCCCAGCCCTTTTCATTACGATGCAGTTTGGGAATGAGGGAAGACTTCTGGCCCCTGGATCATCCCATCATATACGCTACAAGGATGTTTGAGAATGATCCTGCTGACTGACAGACATGCGTGCAGCCATGTGCACGTGCTTCATAAAGTCTTTTTTTAAACCAACCCCCCCCCCCCCACACACACACACACACACACACACACACACACAGACACACACACACACATACACAAAAATGCTGACTTTTGGAGGAGTTGCATAAATGTGATAAAAAGCTGAGAGCAAGAAGGTTATCTGCTTCTACATGGAGACAACTGAAGACAGCAGGATCATGGACAGGAACTCTTAATATGACATCATCATATCTGTGTATCTGTGTGTTTGGGAAAGTGTGTGGCAACCTGGTCAAGGAGCCAGAGCACGCAGAGCGCAGGCTGAGGCCGCCTCCTCGCCACATGCAGTATCACCTCTGCGCCAGACTCCTGCCATAAATTCCAATAAGGGGTTTACCTGACAACAGCCGCTGACCTTTTCTTTCACTGAGTCGGCACTACATCACAGCTGAATGCTGAGGAGCTGCAGATAACTAGGAGGAATTACAATAGACAGACTCCCAAAACGCCCAAATATGAATATTCATTTTCAAAATGGGCCAATATTGTCTTGGTTTGGGGGTTTAGTTGGCTATTCAGTGCTGCTTTATACACTAAAATAGTTAATTTCCTGCTCGTTCATTTCCTGCTCGTTTCTATCCTGATCTGTTGCCTTTTTATTATCATTGTGATGTTTTTTCAGTATTAAACTTTACCAGCAGATTTGAAAATCGGTAGATATTCTGTGATTGTTCTCAGTGATCCAGAGGAACTAGTTCTAAAACTAAAGAGTAAAAATGGGAACTAGCTTAGTC
>NC_079527.1:9026876-9134376 GCF_003711565.1 Takifugu flavidus | reverse complement strand
TGTGTTTGCATATATCAAAGACGTAAACACACAAACTCGTTTGAAAGGTGGCGACTCTGTTTGAGACGCTCCTTCCAACAGAAAAAAGCGCCTCTTCTGTCTCGTTTTGTCCGGTTTGGTCGTCTGATTTTGAATCACAGACCAGTCGACCTCACCTAAAATGTTTTCTGTCAGTTTTGAAGAATCAATGTCGTAAAACTTTCCTCGTGTCTCTTTTCGAGCAGAATTCAGCCGACAGTCCTCGCGGGCTATTCTTTTATGTTGTATTAGTTCGAGACGCTCCAGTCCCCATCCGTCGCTCCAAACACGCAGGTCCTCCTGCTGCTGTGAAATCCATTAAATCATTTCAACAAGAAGATTCAGGCTTGATGACTTGTCATCCTTCTTTATTCAGCTTTGTTCCTTCTGTCCAGTTGGTTCCGTCTTATCGTTTCTCACTTGATTGTGAATTTCTGATTTTTTACCCCCCCAGTTTCTTCCGATTTTTCATGACGGTTCCCTTTTCCAGCCTCCTCAATGCTCCGCTAACCCCCTCTAACCCAGCAGCTCGACAGAGAGAGGCAGCAAATCCTCTCCATGCTTAACCTGAGCCCACAGACTTTCAGCCTCCCCTAAACTGGCTCAGACAGAGGTCTTTATCACGAAGGAGGGATGAATGAGGATGCAAGGCACCGAGATCTGTGACCTCAGCTGAATTTGCAGCTGGTAAGAAATGACTCTGAACCAATTAACAGATAATCAGTTAATCTTAGCCAAAAGGCTGATTTGATAGCTGGGAAAGTGAATTTTGCTGCTTCTGAGCTCTTTTTGTACTTTATCTTTAGTGATTAACTTGTTTTTTTTTATCTTTTCAAAGGTCGGTTTCCTTTTTGTTTGTTTTTCTTCAGGAACCATTAGCAGCTGTAGTTTCTCAGTATCTGATGATGGAACAATCGTGACAACTCATCATCAACACTGGCAACAAGAGAGACAAGAGCAAAGCTGGAATAAATGCAGCAATCCAGTGAGGATGTTTATGATGTCAAAGATGTAACAAGGACGATTTAGACGCCTACATTAGCATAATGTTAGCATTAAAAGCAGTTGTGCTGAGATCCAGCCCAAAGGAGACACAGGGCCTCCATTTTGCATTTTCATCCCTTTATTTCATCACCACCAAATCTTCGTTTAATCTACACTAAATTTGCCTCAAAAGTGCAGCAGATGGATGCATCGCCCCGCGGCCCTCCAGGAGGACAGGGGTGCTTGCTGCACAGTCACATGGGACGCACAGCACAGTTGTAAAATCACAATGCACCAGTGAAATTACAGAACCCAGTTGCTGAGGGTGTGACGCCACCAGTGCTGCACAAATGCGTGCACGTTGCTAAAAAGCAACATATTGGTGCAGCCAATCTGTGGAAGGATGCAATGTGCAGGCTAATATTCACTGAAGACCTGTGTGGCAAAAAGCTGCTGCTTCTTTAGCACACAGCAATCGTATTTTTGGGCTTGATTGTTTGGGTGGGGGTGGGGGGGTGATAGAAACAGGAGTGACACGAGAGTGAGAGGGGTGAGCTGGCTCAAGTAATCACTGCTGCTTTAATTTTGTTGTGCCACTCCTCTTATGCCTCTGCAGGATTCCTCAGCACGGACGTGATTAGCAGAGAGATAAATGATAATCTCCACGGGCTTTCCTGCACACACAAGGCCGTGAATAAGTACACGTGCACGGTCTCATGCATACGCATACACACACCGACAGAAGCGCAGCGTGACGCTAATCCTGCACGCCTGTGAGGGGGCACGCAAACACGCAAACAGCGGCGTGGAAGGGAAGTGCTGTGGGGGGGGCAAAGAGTGAGGGAGGTGTCGAAGTTGGGGGGGCATCAAAGAGGAGAGGGGGGGCAGGCTTTATTTAATCTCAGCTGAAGTGTCGATAGAGCAGAAAGTTCAGCACGCTGGATCGACGGTTAAGCCTTGAGTACTTTTACAGTGTGTGTGTGTGTGTGTGTGTGTTGTGTGTGTGTGTGTGTGTGTGTGTGTGAGTGTGAGTGTGAGTGTGAGTGAGAGAGAGAGAGAGAGAGAGAGAGAGAGGGAGAGAGAGAGAGAGAGAGTGAGTGCGTGCCTGTTTGAAAAACTGTGTTGAAGTCATTAAATGCAGCACAGAAAAGCAAGAACATGCGAGTTCTGGAAGAATTGTCTTTACTCAAGTCAGAACAAAAGGGATGTGTAATTTTCACCAGAGGGCAGAGAAACAGGAGCTTCTCAACCAGAATATCCAGCTCCGGCACACACAACGCCTGACTGCTCTTTTACAGCATCATGGAGACGTTTTCCCGATCAATCGACGGTACTATTGCTTCCATTTTGTTCATTTTGCTCTCTCTCTCCTGAGTCCTTCGTTAGGATTTCTCCCAATGTTGACCTGGATAGGGATGGTTTTTGAAGGTTCTCCTGATTGAGGCCAGGGGTTGAACTGGGTCAGAACCAAACTACACTGCAAAAAAATCAAGAACTGCATCAAAATCTGGAAACATTACCACACAAGCGCCTTTACATTTCAAGAGCAGCGCTAAAAGTCAACGTCCTCTCTCGAGCATCGAACGCTCATATCCGCACTGTAAAAGTGCACGGGCGCACAAACAGTACCCCCCACGGCATGACAGCATGTGAAATCTCATTTCATATTCTCATCTCAGTGGGGCGCTTTAGTTACAGATCAAGGTTTGGCATATAAAGTAAATCGTTCAGCAGCCACATAGCAAAGGCATTTTTATTCTGTTATCCTCACAGTATGAAACGCATCCGCAGCAGAGAGCACGTGCACGACTGCAATTTAGACTCCGTGGAGATTATCGGGAGCCAGTTTTAGCTTCGATTTAGGTGTCCACTTAAGGTGAGTGGCACATCCACTGTACCTTGGAGTTACATGCACAGACTGGTGACAGTTATTACTGGAATGAATGAATCCACTGGAAACAAGCGAGAGATTTAGAGTGCATGTTTGCATGAGTTAAGCCATTTTTACCAAAACAGTAGTAGATGAGGATGAAAGCCCAGTCCTGGTGTTAATGATAGCTACTGCTAAGTGCAGTTTAGGAACTATATATATATTTATATATATATTCTGACCATGTGGGAGAGTCAGAGGCAAAGACAGGAATAATGGAAAGGAAGAGTTGAAGTGGCAACTTGTCTCAGTCTTTCAGCATTATGTGTTCCTCTTGTTAGTACACGTAGCCGAAGCTGAAGGCAGAAATGGAATCCATGACACAAACGTGCTGTCGGCTTCAGGAAACAACACTGCGGTTGAGAAGAAGTCGGGTCCGATGAAAACCTGCATGAGCGTGAAGAAGAAGCCAGTCTAGCTTTCATGGGGACTTTTTTCCAACCTGTGAAGGGTTACATTTACACAAAAGCATCGTCTAGCAGCACTTCTTGAGATTTCTCAGACTCTGAAATCCCTTATTGATGCCGGAAGGCATCGGCTGTGTTTACACCACTCTTGCACTTTTTGTTGCGTTCATTTTTTTTAACTCCTAAAAAAAGAGGGAGAGCAGGACGAAGGCCCAGGGTGAGGAGCTTAGAGGAGTACTTCAGCCATGAGGGAACCTGGATATCGACTCCACCGACCTTCCCTGCACTGCTCCTCCACTTTCTTCCCTCTTCACCTCCTCCAACACAACATGAAAAAAAAGCTCAGCTTGTCTCGTCATTCCTCCATCACCAAACACACAAACATGTTTTCTCTTGCACTCCAGTGGCCAGTCAAAGGGCGTGACCTCTGTTTTGGCCACCAGACACCCTGTACCTCTGATCAGAGCAGCTTCTGTTACCTCATCAAATGTCCTTGTTAGTGATACTTGATAGCAAAAGTCAAATGTTACGGAATACAAAATAGAAATCCAATAGGGAACAGTATTTCCTAATAAACAGGTCTCTAAAGGTCCATTTGCTCTGAAAGGATCAATAATAAAAGTCAACGTGCTAAGGTAGAACAATGTGTGTGTGTTTGTGTGTGTGTGTGTGTGGTGTGTGTGTGTGTGTGTGTGTGTGTGTGTGTGTGTGTGTGTTTCTCTGGGTCAGATAACTGCAAAAACACCTGGCTAAACAGTCGTTTGCTTATCCTCATTTCACCAAGCAGGAGTTTGCATGTGGAAAGACGAGCGCGTTTAAACACACAGCTGTTTTCCTCTTCGAACAGAAATTTAATTGTCAGCCTTTCAAAGCAATGTCAAGTCTCGACTTTGTGTTCGCTTTCAAGGACGCTTTTCGCATCTGTGGTTGCGTTCCGTGATAAAACCGGAACAATTGCAGCTGTCGTATCAGCCTCTGTAATGTAGTCAAGCTTCATAGTGAGCAGCAAACATTAGATGGAAGCAGGTGAAGCAACGCTAAGATTGTGCTCAGGCTGTTTGTTTCACGCCCACGCCTCCGAGTGTTATTCTTTGGATTCAGTTCTGGGTTTCATCGGGGTCTCGACACGTCTGCCCCCTTAGTTTTAGATCTACATCTTCAGGAAACAAACCATGAAATTGCCGTTGTCTGATGTATTTGCATGCTGCATGTGTCTGCTTCTCCTTTTTCTCTCCTTCCCACTTCCCTTATTGCCTCATATCCTCCCCTTTATCAGCAGGACTTTCCCCCCGATCGGTGTCCTCCATGCTGTTTGGGGGTCCGGCCCTGGGTTTCTGACAGTAATTCTACAGATGCTGTATAAATAGAGTTGAATGTCTGCCCACACTGGCTTCTGTTCTGCTGAATTAATTAAAGAGGATTGCATTTAGTCGTGTGTTGCTGTCCATCCAAGGACGCTCTTAACATTTTAAACAGGAGATGCAACCGTGTAGTTTTCAAATGCACGGATTCTCTTCTTCAGGTGACAGTAAAAGGCCAAATCTTGTCTCTGGGCCCCCTCCAGCAACAGGGCCGAGGCGGTGAATGGCCCGGGGACGAAGTCGTCACTGATGGGGATGAAAGTGGAATAAAACCCACATCGGCACTGCAAACGATGGCAGATGCACGCTGGCGGAATTTAAGGTGCATTTTGACGGTTTTTCAAGAACACTCTGAGGTATCTCTGCAGCAACACCTCCTTCTTATGTAAAATCGTTGACTCTCAGTCCCACATCCATCCGGTAACAGCTGCCATATATCCTCCTACAGGAGGTGCAGGTTTATATTTTTCTGGCACTTTTAACGATGTGCAGCATCTTATGGGGACCGATACAGTGACAACAAATACGGCTCCTGCTTTTTTTAGTGACGTTTTTAATTCTCTTACCAGGCTGGAAACCAGACAGACAGAGTCCAGCGTGCATGAATTAAGGAGAGAAGTGAAGAAAAGGTCATGCAAATTCTAATTCCCCCAATAACTAATTATGTTTCTGGAGCAGTTTCTGAATAAATTCAGTTACTTTGTGAGGGGACTAGTAACCAGCAGACCTGTTTATACTGGTGTTTGCAGAGTCTCCTCTGGCTGATAGAGGAGGTTTTACAGCCCTGATGGAGAGAGGAGATGTAATCACAGCAGACTGTGTAATCCAGTGCCAACGCCAGCACTTCCAGATCAGTATTTGTTGATCAGACTCCATCCTTTACTATGAGAAGCCAATTCCCACAGTGGTGGTTTATATTGGAACTCTAATAAAGTCTCAGGGCAGAAATGGTTTCAGACCATTTCTCTTTATTGTTGATTCCACCGACTAAAATTAGGACAGCGCCGCCTTATCAGGAGGAAACACTCTCACTGACCAGGGAGTGTTTTCCTAATGACGACTAATCTAAAGATGCGCGTTTCATACTTCACAAACGGGGGAACATACACATCTGTGCACCGCAGCCAATTATCCGCAAAGCCGCACATGCAGCAGCCGCAGAACCGCAAACGTTTTGGCCTCTAATTTAAAATAATCAGAACTTCAAATTATAACACAAATGAATAATTAACTGTGCCTGAACATTTGTTGGCGCAAAGTAAAGTCTAAATAAATCCTCTGTCTTCAACAAAGCGTAAGATTCCAGCCCTTGCCAGCCCATGTGTTCCGATAAATAAAAAGCCGACAATGGAGCCGATTACAGGGAATATGAGCAGAGGTAATAGCTTATAGTAAATCCCAGTCTTTGCCCCTCATCCGCAGCCTTTCACATTGCATATGAGCACCGGCTCCTTCCTCCAGAGAGTTAAGCTCTGAGACTCTGTGCTCTGAATTAATTAAGTTTATTCATGCCAGCGCACTAAAGCAGGAAATTAACATCTTCTAATTTCTCATATTAAATTTCACACGTTCAACATTTAAGTTAATTAAAACGTTAGATACAAGCGAGCTCCCCACCTCTCTCTTCCTGCTGAGACACTGTAAAGAGCAACCCGACACATCCGGCATGGCGGAGCTGCCAGGCTGCCGCTGCCTTACACAGGCAATAATTTCAGCAGTGGTGTCATCTAAGATATAGATTTAAGGGGCTCAGCCTCTACCAGGAAGGCCCGAGCGTCGCTGTCCCCAGAGAAATGTTTCCAGAGCCATAAAATGGTTGAAGCTCATGATTTTTAAGCGTGGCAACAGACCTAGAATCAATAAATAATTCTGCCGTCGCTGTTAGAATGACTGTTGGGATGATGAGTGAGCGTTTTTGGACCTGTTGTTTAGGGTAGACAGATCATTTTAGGGCGCATACCTGCATGACGGAGAGAACTTCTGATTAAAAAACATGACTTTCAGCCGTTAGCCTGAGGTTACTGTAAGCTTCTCGTGCTAAATTAAATCATTTTTGTATGAATGATCTGCATTTAGGAGATATCCAATGGGCAATGGGCAGATTCACCAAATCCAGATGGGAGCTTAAAGCATTAGCTTGGCTAATGCTGCTAGATTAAAAAATTAATAAGGTTGAGCTTGGAGGTAAATGTTTAACCCAACATCTTTATAGATAGTTCATCAACTGGTTCAGGTTTGGTTAGAGAGCCCAAATCTTGCTAACTAAACAGCAGCACTATCACTCATGGGTAATATTTTTATTTATCCTTGCTAATTTAAATGTTTTAGGGTTGATTGTTTTTTTAATGGCTGACACAATTTATCTTCCTGTGTGCTGAGAGTTTAATAGTTTTGCCCCCTTATGAAAGCATTCATTAAAGCCACAGCTATAAACACAGCAGGTGCCATCGTTCGAGTCCTTATCGTAATATAAAATACCAACCTTGCTCAATTTATCCACATTTTATGTTTTTCTATACTATTAAACTATACCCTGTTGCACAAGTATTACCTTTAACTTATTAGCAATGCTTATGTTTGTTTCTGCATTATAACACAATGATATTGTGTATTGAGTTGATATTATTTGAAACTATTTTTTTTAATTTCATTGTTACATGAACAACATTTCTATGAAGCCTATGGAGTCCATTTAACTAAGCAACACCAGTTCATTACTGACACAACTTGCACCTTCTTGCTGTTCTGACTTGACATGCTGACCATAACTGCAGAGTAATTGCCTCACTCTGTGGGGGATAACATATTAATGTGCAGCCAGTGAGCTGCCATCAGATTTCAGTCCCTATTTTATGGCATTAACCTGTGGACCTCTGTAAGCTGCGGGTAATGTGCAACCTCTGGCATGTAATGTGGTTTTTGTGTGTAGAGAACCCCTGTGACCCCGACTAACAGGCCTATTAGTGGCTTATCTCCAGCTGTGGTGGCCATAACCTCTGCCTGCAGTTCCGTCCGTGAATACTTTGTTAGCAGGTCTTAAACTCGCACACGTGGATCTGCATATTAACTCAATCACCAACTCATTATACTTGAGGAATCTGTGTTTGCACAGCACGTTTCACACACACGCGCACACACACATACACACACACTCTATTTCTATCTTTGTGGGGACTTTCGTGTATATAGAGCTTTACTCAGCTTCCTAACCAAACCAACCCAACAAACCCACCAACCCGATTCTAATCCATGTATTTAATCATTCAATAAATCAAACAAATGTTATTTGTATAGTACTTTACAAAAAAACATAAAGCAGCCCTTAAAAATTGTGGGGAACAGTTAGAAGATATTATGGTACTCAATATTTAGCAACTACAAGGTCTCTCTCTCACACACGCACACACACACACATGGAAACAAAGAACTAGCATTTTAAATTCATATTTGCTTCTTCTAAAAAATTACAAAACATTCTTAGTTGCTCTTTTCCCATGTCTCATTTTGATGGCAAGTTCAGCTGAGGAAAACTATTTAGAAGTGTTGTGTTTAAAGCTGCAACGAGTTCAGGGATTTGACACAACATTGAGACAAACAGACACACTGCCTTCACTATTTTCAGCCTTTTTAAAAAAAAAAAAAAACCTGACTCAGTGTTGTTCGCATAAAGATTTGCGCTCTCCTGAGCTCCATCAGTTTGGCTTCGGGGCAGCTCGTTCCATAAAGACTGCACTCCTGGAAGTCACAAAGGGACTGCAGAGTGGAGCTCAAAGCTACTTCATTTCCCTCCCCGGTTTCCACTCCCCACTGCAGGCTGTTAACCAGCTGGCCATGTTTCTGCTTCCTGTGCCTCCAGGCCTTTCTGCTCATGGATCACCATGACGAACATGCGATACTGTTGTCTCTAAACACCGGATCCCTCCCTCAGAGTCTCCACGGGCTCATTCCTTACGAGGTGACCTTTGTGGCCCCTTTTCATGCAATATCAAGTCCGTCCTGTCATCCTCTCTCTTGCTTTATGCTTTGTTGCAGCTCTGATCACATCAAGCACTCCCTCGCTTCAACCTGATCTGACACGAAGGCTAAAGTGTAGCGCGCTTCTCTTTTTTCTCTGAAAGATTTATGCATATTGATTTGCTGTACGCCATAGTTCACCTCCAGTCTGGTTAAATGGTTTGATGGTGTTTCGTGGGATGTGCTTCTTGTTTCACCACCACCGCCGCCCCCACTACAAAAACCCCTCCAGACTGCTCGCTGTCTTGTAACATCATCAGCGCCAAAGAGCCATCCTGTCAATTTACTGTGAACAACACTTATTGATCTATTTTTCACAAAAAGCACAAGACCATGTCAAAGTTCTTGCCAACTCTGTGCTAAAACTACTGCATCTCCCAGTTGTGGGGGCTCTCAGTGCACTCTTTGCCCTCTACAATGCGATCCAGAATGTTGAAACTGCTTTGAAGTCCGATTATGGCCGAGCCATCGGGACAAAACAAGAGAAGATAATCGCAATTCAGATTTATCTGTGTGGGTTGTTAGTCGTTGTGTTGTATTTAAAAAGCGCAAAGGATAAAAAATACTTCTATTCTCAGGTTATTTTTGTTAGATGCTTCATCTCTCACCAAAAGGCTGGTGCAGAGTCTAGTTTTTTAACCTCTAGAAGGGTTGATACAGTACAAGGGAGAACCTCTTCCAGGCAGTTTAACCCCAATCCTCCACTCTCAGTATGGGGTAGTGGCCTGATTATAAGTCACCCCACGTGCCAGATGCCTCTAATGACTCGCACAACAGAGGGGTCATCAGCTGCTCTCTGAACCTTCCATATTTGTTGATCGCTTTTGAGATTTTTTTGTTTTTTAGGGCTGAGGAGGAGATAAAACCATCTTCAGGAATCTAGAAGAGGCCCGGTTAGGCTGTAAAAAAAGATGTAGTTTTTGTCTCAAAGCCCTGGTTTGGGAGTTCCTGAAGCCCGTTATCAACAATCCTTGTGGATGTAACATTCACCTCAACTATTGTGTGGTGGCACAGGTGACTCGGAGGGGCGGTGGTTAATGAACTGGATGGTTTCGATGCAGAGGCGCCTCGCGCTCAATTCTGAAAATGTGTATGACGCATCATGTAAGACATACAACGCTCACAAATGGGTGCGAAGAGGCAGCACGAACGTTGGGCACAGGCAAGCGCCTGTCAGAACAAAATGGCGATACCTTCCTGGCTCTATGGTGTGCACGTCGCACGCATGACGTGCACTGCAGTGAGCAGAGGTGCTTAAATAAATTGTCCAAACTGAGACAAAATGTCTTTGTCCTAGCACGGTTTGTGACCTTAAGCTTTACCAGACCCATTTTTCTGCAGCGTTTTACTGCATCTTAGGGGGTGTGAGGAGAGGGACGTAAGAAAGAAGCCTTAATCCGGCGATTCTGTCCATCTGGGTGTGTGTTTTGGGCGTGATACTCTCAAGCTGTTGCGACCTGCTACACTTATGCAGGCTGCGTGTGGCCCCGTTTCTTTAATCTAACATCTTTTTTACTGTGACTCATCTTGTTGCACTCCGCTGGACCGCGCCGGCCCGTCACAGGGCGCACACAAAGCCGATGTGACACCAGCTAAAACATGGTTCATGGGGTAATGTGTCTCCGTAAATGAACAGATTTGGTAGTGGCACGCTGGAAATGCAAAGCGGCATGAGATAACCTCTGTCGCAGTCTTATAAGACTAAAAAAGGGGGTTTTGTGCACAACATACTCAGGCGAAAGCTCGTCGCTTTAACCACGTCCCTTTTTAGTCTGACTGGTAGCTGAAAAGATGGGCAGTTTGATGAATTCATGATGACGAATCGATATATTATTAAGTCCTCCTTCATCTTCTCCTGGTGTCTCTCGCACACTCGCGCAGACACGCACGACCGCACGCTGACATTTCGACGGAGCAATAAAGTCGTGTTCCTCCAGCTGGCATCTGCAAACTCAGCGGGGAGGAGAGGTGCCTCATATTAGTTAGGGCTGATCGTATGCACTGCAGACACAGGTGTAGCGCCGCTCATCGATAGTGAACTTATGCTGGGGATCAGCCATTGTTTCCATCTCACATCTCCTTGAACTCACTGTTTTGGTAAAGCGGTCGGAAGAGGTGAGTATTTTTAGAACGTCAGTCTGCCGCATGTTTGCATCTCCTCTCCCTGGTGGATCAATTTGCCTTCAATCCGACCACACTACATGAAGAATGCTCACAGATGCGAGAGTATGCGCGTCGCTTAAGTGCGCGAGCACAACGGAACAGATGCAGACACACAGAGATAAACACACAAACACAGCAGGGCCCTACACAACCTCTCCATCAAGCCACACTGGAGGGACGTGTAGCTCTTTAGGCAAGGTCACTCATTCATCATCTAATTCTCTCACCGTGTCACCCCCCCGTCCCTCTTTCTCTGTCTCTCTGTCTCTGTTATCTTCATCAGTCCAGGCAGCCTAAAGAATTAGCTTCACTCGTTTCTATCCCTGATGTTTCTCTCCACGGATCAATATTTTTGATAAGTTTACGAGAATGACAGTTGTAAGTAGACAGTCTGAGAAGAAAAGAAGACGCGAGCAGTGCAGAGAGCGACCCCTGAAAAGGATATTTTGCCCCAAGGCCAGTAAAATGAATTTAAAGTTCTCCAAAGCTGTATTGTGCTGCACCTCCAATCTCCTCTTTCACCACCAATTTTACGCATCTTAAACCACTGTGGGTCACCGCTCCGAGCTGCAAAGCACCTATGTGACTATATTCATCCAAGTTTGTCCTTGAGGCACATTTAAGGAGAAATGAGATGTAATTCAAAATAAACTCTAATTAATTAGGATCCATGCTGCTACTGCTACAAGACCCTGCAAGCCACAACATGAAATGAAATTTCGCTCAACATGTCCAAGCTCGAAGCATTTTAGCACTCATATGTGCACGTAAAAAGCAAAAGAATCAAAAATGATTCCTCAAAAATCTCGACAGAGAAGTGACTATAAAGGAGTGAACTATTCTCTTAAGTACAGAAAAAAAATATGCATAGATATAATTGAAACACTCTCCAGGAGACAGAGATCAATTAATGTCCTGTGTTAAAATGTTATTAGCATTCATTTAAGAGGTGTGACTCTGTTCTGTAGCACAAAAGGAGACAAAAATAGTGACCAACAGGATGCTAAACCGTTCATATAAATACGGGTTTCATTAAAGCACTCCTCCGTGTGTGTGTGTGTGGGGGGGGGGGGGGGGGGGGGGGCGTGTATGTGTGATTGCACGTAATCTTTAGGTCTGATTTTGTCCAAAACACAGCTGAGATCCATCAGGAGACTGAACGGTAGCTCCACAGGTGAACGACAGACACCGTTTTCCAGAATAAGACTCGGATCCACAGCTGCAATCAAAAGACGGAGCCACACTTTGGTGTGTTACACAGATAAAAATATGTCCCCGAGGGACGAGCATGAGCAAAAAAAAAGGGATGGGGAAAATGATTTGTAAAATATTGGACGGCGTTCCACCCATCTGTGAGAATGCACATGCACATATCCCATCACAGAAATGAGCCGTCGTGCCGCTAACATTAGCACGCCGCGGCGTATGTTCAGCAGTTTCCCATTAAATTTAAAAGCAGATGATAAGGAATGGACTCGGGCAGCTTAGGCCATCCTTCAATAATTGTTAATTAACGTATTTCCACTGTGATTTCATTTAGATATCGCGGCGGTGTAAACAAATTATATTTTCAGTATAAGAGATAAACCCACACTGCTGTTAAAGCTTTTTGAATAAAATACTTTATGATGTTGCCAATACTGCTCACTCAACTGTAGATTATGTTGGAATCAAATGAAAGGAAACATAGCGTGCGATAATTTGATTTTACAGATGTTACTGTGTCTGATGAGTTAATATTCAGAATCAATCTAAATGCATTTAAAATGAAATTAGATTGTTTAGCACTTAGCACTAACATTTAGCAACAATAACAGTGACAGGCAGTGAAATAGTGAAAGTTAAAGGATGTTCCTTCTGGATTAGACGGATCTGTTTAATTGCCTTCAACATAAATTTAAGCTTTGAACATTTTTAAAAGCAAGATTCTGGTTCTAAAAGGGAGCGCGCAGAGGCAGAAGACGGCCTGTTGGACGGGCTTATGTGGAGCATTCATGAGATTACGATCAGCGTGGGTGACAGAGACACATCCCGACCAGATTATTTGATGGAAAATTGTTCAAGTGAAAGGAAAATGTCAATGTTTGGACGTCTTCCACTACTTTCTCCTGAGCCCTCTTAAAATGAAGTATTGTTGTTGTATTGTTGTTTACTGACCACGAGCTCTTCCTCTATCTAATTAATGATTGTTTTTTTACCGGCTGCGACATGAAACATGACAGAGATTTACAACACTGCAACAACACTGCTTGATGTTTCTCCGGCGCCGTCGTCTGCGGAGCCGAGACGCAGCAGCTTTCACAACAAAAGACCATCTGGATGGCACAGAGGACATTGTCAATCGGGTGGCATGTGGGGAGATTCAGTGGAGAAGATCACAGATTTAGTGAAACGGGGACTCGCAGAGGCGTCACCTCGCTCGAAACAACTCTCAGACTTTTTATTCCCCGGACCATTCTTCTTCTCGGGTCTATTTTTCACCATTTGCGGTCAGGTCGTGCATACCTTACGACAAATGCAAAGCACACAAACACACGCGTGTTGGGGGCAGCTGACGCAGCGGCGCCAAGTAGCACCGAGCTTGTTATGAGAGCAGGTGACAAATGAGCCCGAGAGCTGGTGTTAAAGATGAGCAGAGGTGGGAAAATGTCACCACAAATAGCCTCTGCTCCCCAAATGTCACCTCTCCTCTCTCCTCCTCACCTCTGCCGTCCTCAGGCTCTGCTCCCGTGCACCCTCTTTCTAATCTGCATCTCTTCTCATCTTTTCTTTCCATATGCTCGCCTTCGCTGCCTTCCTCTCTGTCCTCTCATCCCTTAGCAGGACTTTGATTTTTATCTCTTTAATAGGCCGATTGTGGGAACAGATTTTTCTTAACTCTTCTGCTCCCATCATCCACGTGTTACTCCCCATGACCCTTGACCTTTCCTCCACCATCAAAAATCACAGAACCAATTTTCCAACCCAGAAATTTCCAACTGGGAACCCAGTTTGGGTCAGTTTAGACATCCGCGCAGATGTTTCCAGTGTGTTCTACAACTTCTTACTGGTGAAATGGGTCTGTAAGTTCATGTGATCCATGGGACATCACCATAAAGGACCACGTCCTCCAGCACTGGACGCTCCAGTCGTTTTAACACTTGCAGTTAAAGCTGCAGTTAAGACCTCGCTGCTCGATTTCTTTCGGAGACACAAGCTTTGCCGTGACATGTGGAGCAGGAGGGGAAGGTCCATAAACTAGCCGTTAAGCAAAGACATTTCTCCCTCAGCGGTGCAGAGGCAGCGCCAAAGAGCGGGAAACAAGCGCGTCTTGATGTGAAATGAAAGGTGGAATTGACGGATTGACCTGAGCTCACATCCTGAGGAACAGAAAGGGAAGCGTATCGTGTTTCCAGATGATAGCGGCGAAGCTGTTAGTAACAATCGGAGTGCACTTTACGGTTCAGGGGTGTGAAAGGAGTGTGGACCTGTGGACATTTTTGTCCTCTTGTTTTGGACGGACACTTTCTCTCCTGTGAAAACCTTCCCCAGATTCACCAATGGGATAAATCGTGATTGATTGGAGATGCCGCGCTGACTCCCCGACGGATGAAAATCGCATCGATGGGCCTCGTTTATCTTCCAGGTTGACTGCACGTGCGTGTTGCTCGCACCTGTACGAGCGGGTTTTTCGATGCGGTAACTGCCCACAGAGCACTGGGGGCTTATTTGCATCAGAGAGTTTTAAATTGACTGATGAGTCATTGATGGACGCGATGGGAGCGCGGCGACTCGGCGGTGTCATGTATTGATAAGAGGATCGATCGCCTTGATAGCAGTCTGAGAGAGGGTGCTTATTGACACCCAACCTATTGAGTGCTCTGATGGATGGTTTTATTAGAAGGAAGAGCACAGCCCAAACACTGGAAAAGACATTGTAGCTAAATGCGTCCTCACACACAAGAGAACTTTTCTAATTGAATAAGCATTGAATTGCAAACTACTGCTATCTATTAAACTATAATTCTATAGAAAGGTCGTCATCTTAATTAGGCATCCACTCATCAGACTAAAAAGGGAAGTATTGAAAGAAAACTCAAGGTTCAAATAGATGTGCATGCTTAGTTTGCTGATCCAGTATTTTTCCCTTATCGCAAACTTTCCTTTAAGGCGAAAGTTCGTGGGCGTCATGAACCTTTAACCTTTGAAATGATCCTGAGAAACCTGCCAGGAATTAAAGAATTACTGCTGTTTGCTCTTCTAATGCGGAGTTGACAATCTGCTAATTTTCATCTCAAATACACCAAATGTTAATTATGTAAAGGACGATGCATTCAACTTGTAAATTGAGAACATCTTGGGAAGCGGGGACGGTCCTCACAACTGCACAGGGCTGTCCATAGCACTTGGGACTAAGGTTATGGTTAGAATTAGTTAGGCTCTGGTTAGGCTTAATTGGATGTTTGGGATGGCTGCTTTTAAAAGAAGGAGCTGGGGAATGTATTATATCAAGGAGAGTCCTCACAGCGATAGAAGTACAAACATGTATGTGTGTGTGTGTGTGTGTGTGTGTGTGTGTGTGTGTGTGTGTGTGTGTGCAAAACACAGAATAAAAGATTTTTCACCTTTTCTTTCACTCCTAAATCTCTAGTGATGGATTATCAGTTTTAGAAAGGAAAAATTTCTCCATTTTATGAAATCAATTATTTTTTGAAAGCACCATTTACTTGTCAGCACTTAACATTCCCATAACATACATTCATTTATCAATGTGGTCGACTCTACTTCACCCACTAAAATTAGCATATTTCTCCAACTAAAGCTCACAATTTGACTTCCTTTTTCCTCTTTTATGTGGTATGTTTAATGTCATGATCAACCAACCATCTAACCTCTACTGCTTTTCCCTTAAATGGGGTCACAGGTGAAATAATTCTAAGATATCTGAATAATTAATAATTAATTATTTCACACTAATGATAATGTGTAGAAGATGTCTGAACTTGCTTTGGATTTTCAGGGCCGGGGCCTCGTGCACGTCATTAAAGCGCTGTGGGTAGAAGCTGTTTTCAGTTTGTTTGTCTGAGGTTTTCTGATGCCTACTGGGGGGGGTCAGCGGTTCAAACAGGTAATGTTGCTGGTGGGACCACCCGGGGTTGCATAGACCTCGAGGAACGACTAATGATCCTTTGCTCAGTTGAGACCATGTTTTAAAGCCCTTTTCCAGTCTGAGGAGGAGCTGTGAGCGACCCCCAGAGTGGTGTAGGGGTGGGCCTTTTCTTCAAGATCCTTCAGGAAATGGATGGTTTGCTCTGCCTTCCTAACAAGCCCATCAGGGCCTGTCATCCATGCGGGGTCACGGTGCACTTCCTGAAGCTTCCAGTCATAGTGCACGTCCGTTTTTTTACCCTTTGATAGTCTCAAACCAGATCTTTGGTTGTTGGCTGTCTTGTTATCTGACTCCTCCTTGAAATATGAGCCTCAGTTATGTTGAACAATAATTTATAAATACTACACATTATTCTTGAATAATAGTTATAATTAGAGTTAAAGAAGACGTCTGACAACTGGATATTACTTTTGTTTTCTGTGCATCAGTCTTAATAAGAGTTTAAGCATGCAAATACATCAGATTGGGATTTGCTGGAAGATATAGGCGCCTTTACCAGGGCTCCAGATAAAGTTAATAATTATAGAAACAATCAATGAAGACTGGAGCAAGGGAGAGAGGGGGCAGCAGATAAGCAATTGGTTTATTGAGTTGTCAAGTGTCACCATTAACACATTGCCTTTTGAGTCTAAGTGCTTGTGTGTGTGTGTGTGTGTGTGTGTGTGTGGTGTGTGTGTGTGTGGTGTGTGTGTGTGTGTGTGGTGTGTGTGTGTGTGAGACGGTATATAATTACTGTATGGTGTACCTCTGTCCCTCCTTGTCCTGAGCTGACAGTTAATTAGTTGTGCTGTCTCAGAGGTTCGCTTAATCAGTGGAAAATGAGGGAATTAGTGGATCCACCTATTTTCATTTTCAGCTGTTGACACCTGTGGGGGGTGGAACCACTGCAGGGCTCAGCAAACAGACACACACACACACACAAGGGGTCATCCTCAGACTGTTCACACGGCATCAGCAAAGTCCCATTAAAGTAAAAGGAGTGGGATGTTACTTCTAAGGTCCTATCACAAGAGCTGGTTATCATTTCTTTTCATTTATAGTTGACTTTTCTTCTCATCCGAAACCACTCAAAGTGGTTTTCTTTACATGTCTGCATTCATTCATTCATGCGGTGTGGACACAGACAACCTCACAGGACATCAGCTGAAAGGAAGCAAGCGTTAGCATATACGTGCCGCAGCCTCAGAAGCACTTTAGAGTCGCTCATCTTAGCCAAGGACATGTTGGTGTGCAGCCGCCAAGGGCCTGGGACCAAAGCGGCGACCGTGGTATCGTGAAAGCGACTCTTTGATTCGTGTCCTCGTCATAATCTGACCACGTCCATCACATCTCAGCGATTTCTTTTACCCTTCAGTCTCGTCAACATCAGGCGTGAGGAGGCAGGATGTTTTGTGTGGGAATGTTACAGAAATCCCAGTTTTCCGCCTGTGTCATCCTACGGCATACTTAAATATCATCAGGAGCTCTGATGGGAACCTGAACATCGCCGAATGCGATGACCACGTGCCATTTCCGGCGTGTTTATGCTTTGTTTGCTGCCATCTTGGGGCTGTTTGTCTGGCTCAAACACGGCGGTGCTACTACAGTAATCGCTACAACTCAGAGCTTTGCGGATCAAAACAATACAAGAACAAATTCAGCTTTGATGCATCAACCGCAGGCGCCAAAGGGCATTTGAAATAAGCAGATCCTCCTCCAGGATAAGTGACAATTAGGAAGGGCGCGAAAACGAAACGGCCCTAAATATGCAGCCGTTATTTGAAGTTAATGCCGCAAAACAAGCTCTCGGGGGCTGAGTGCGCTTTCAAAAATAAATAAATAAATAAATCCTCCGGGGAAATACAGCAGCGCGAGCAGCACACCTGTAAGAGGGGATCCTCCGGAAAATGTTTGCATTTCAAGGCAATGCAATTTTAGAAAATGGAAATGTTCTGAGAGTTTTTATGTGTCACTGTGGCTTGAGGCTGTCTCTTTCTGCCTCGCACACACACACACACGCACACACACACACACACACAGGAAGAATGAGTCCAGGGAGACCTCGGCAGAGATATTGGCTGCTTTCTTCCACCCCCTACCTGTCTCACCAAATATGATATGGCCATATAAAGACAGACTGCAGTGGTGGGAGAAGGCCGCTGAAGAATGTTACCGAATTTCACTGCATGGCTGAAGCAAGGGGCAGGCAAGAGGGAGCGAGGGAATGAACTAGGAGGGGAAAAGCAGGTAGCCAGAGAAGGAAACCTTTAGTACAACTTGTGCATGCATGAGGAAAGGGGGATGGGGGGTACTGAGGTGCAGAGATGAGGACAGAAAGATGAGGGAGTGCTGCAGACGGATCCTAATAGCTGAGGGTTAAACCTGCGATCTCCCATTCTGTCTGATCTCAGCCAACCTGTGAGTCAAACCAAGAGAGCTTTGAGACGCTCCGTGCGCATTAACCTCACTCATCCTCCACCCACGCGTCCTTCCTTCTCTCCGGAGCCATATTAAAGTCAGATCTTCAAACATGTCGACATCAAGAGCATAACAACTTTGCTCCTTTGTAGAAAATATACCACAATCTGCACCAACAGATCACAGGTAAACATTCTGTTGAGGTGGCTGCGCTGACGGCGGCTTCGTTGGCTCGGCCTGGCCTCACATATGGATCTTTATGCTGCAGAGACAGAGCTGGTGGCTCAGATTATATGATAAATCCTTTTATTGGATTACTGCAAAATGGAGATTGGTGCATAGCTCCCAACACGGATCCAATTGCAGGCAAGGAAATTTTAGATTTGGGTGACACCCCCCCACACACACACACACACACACATACACACACACACATACATACACACACACATCCTTTCTTGCCACTTTTGTTCTCACATACTATGAGCGATAGTTGAAAAAGTGGAGAGAAAAAAAAGTGTTTTTCCCCTTTCCCGCCCCGAGCCAACATTTTCATGCCGTGATTGAGCGTGACCATAAGGTAGGCACGGAGCTGTGAATGTATGGCTTTTTCATTATAGATAAGAAACACAGAGACAGGGAGATGCAGCATAGTGCATGTCCTTGATTTAGCGGCATTGATCCCTATCTGTTCTCTAGCCTCGTTCATTTGCCGCATGTGATGGGGGTAGCCTTGTGGCTACGCCGCGCTCAGGCGAGATAAGGTTATCGGAACACACCTAACTGATATGATTGGCAAGGTGACAGAAGGCCACAAAGGATCCTGAGGGGTTGACTCACCACCCACACACACACACACACACACACATACACACACACACAGACTGACCTTAAAATAAGTTTAATCTTTTGTTTATCCCCGTCACAAATGGAAGCAATATCTGCATGGAACACCAGAGAGACGTCAAACAGCTATCGCAGACTTCAAAAGCCTCTGCTTATTATTTTCAGTGAGTGAGCTATCACTTTTGATAACAACACTCCCGAGAGAGACTAAAATGGGAGGATGGGGGGGAGCGGATGTGGAGAGTGACACAAACCAGGAAGGAAGAAAAACTGGGGAAACTAGATGAGGGTGAATGTGACTGTGAGATAAACTCAAAGAGCACAAAAGGCTGCGCAAACAGAAAATGACGCACGGAGATGATTCTGTTAAGCAGCCCAAGAAGGAGCGATACGGGAGGGGAAACAAGATAAAAAAAAGAGATGTGAAGTGGAGGAAATGGAAAGGAGAGCGAGCAATCCTCTGGATTCCAACGCAAATGGGCAAAAACAATCACACTGGGCAGAGTGAGGAAAAAAACACCCCATTAAGTGGAGAGAACATATAATTGTAATTTGTCTGCACTTGTTAGATGGAGTGGACTTAAGATCACTTCACAATATGGGAAAATTGGAGCAAAGCGCTTTGATTGTGGGTTTATACATCGGCCAAGTCTATAATCTGTCACTCATATCAAGTTAATTAAAAAAAATAAAATCCATCTAATCGGACCAGGGCTAGGATAGGAGAATGCTAACGTTAGCACTGACTGGACCATCCCAGCAGACCATTATAATGGTGCCCAGGAAATAAATCCTCAGCAGTCCGCCCATTTCATTTTATGCGCACAAAATGGGCCACGACAATCCAAGCATTGTGTTTTAATATGACTTTAGACAAGAGATAAGGTCAGACTTATTAAGAATGAAGAGACCTTCCGCTTTGTTAATAAATATGTCACTTATTAGAGCCATTTTACTCATATCCTCTTTATAATAGCCTGTGAGAGTGAGTGAAAGGAAGTCTATTTTGCTCTTTTCTTCAACATCACCTTCATATTCCCCCCACCTTTACTTCCCATCTCCATCTAAATTGTATTCCAACCCCCCCTTTATCCTTGCTGTGGCCTCCACTGCTGGTAAAACACACCGCTGATAAATTGCCCCACGTAATCATCTCTTGCCTTTATCAGGATGTGGAAGAGAAATGAGATCCGCAGAGAGTCGGGAGGAGAGGCAGCGGCGGCGAAAAGCAAACGTGGGATACCGGTGAAATATGAACAGAAACAGCGTGATGGAAGAGGAGAAAAGTTAGTGGAAGGGAACAGTGAAGGGGAATGAGGCGGCGGCCAGAGGAAAGGATGTTCCGGGATGGATACATAAAGCTCCGAAGAGTCGGGTAATACCGCGAGGGCAACGAGATAAAGGCAAAGATGAAGGGCGCGTGACAGATTAGTGATGGAGCGACAGATGAAGGCAGGACGCAGGCACAGATAGATCAGTCCGACTTGAAAGGACCCACAGGAACAAATGAATCTGCGTGATGCATGAAGCCAGCCGGGCTAAGAAGACAACCAATCACAGGCCGCGCTCTAAATGAGATCACCAATCATGCGCCGCGGCTGGCACCATCATTCCCCATTTCAGATAAGGCCCCCCCACACATTCTGCCCATCTTTTACCCCACAGCAAGCTGCAAGCTGCTCCCCGCGTGTCGTCCTGCGCGTGTGCGTGCGCTCGCTAGCGGCTCTGGCTATGTTCTGATTCCATTGCTCAGATATCCATTTATATGAGAACTCATGGATCAGTTCTGCCGCTCGGATGCTGCGACACATCAAAACGCTGCGGGGGCACAAAAACGAGAGCATTTTTACTCCGAACCCCTAAAGCGTCATTTCAGGCTCCGAAAATCTACATTTGAATCCGACACGAAACCACACGCAGGTGGTAAACATGTGCATGCACACGGTCTGTAAATGAAGATATATGACATAATGGGGGGGGAATAAAGTGGGAGAGTCGGTGCATGGCAGGGGTCTCCATGGGGGGGCGAAGGTCAAAGCGTGGGGAGGTGCTGTAATTGTGGGAGACATTTTAATTAAAGTGTTTGGAGGAGGGTTTTCAAGAGGTTACCGTCTGTGGGGTCCAGATCAAGGGGGGCTTTGTTTGTCCACGCGTATCCACGGGGGGGGGCAGCCCCCGTCCCCTGGCACTGTTGTGACAAGCTTGTTTGAAATTGCCCAAAATACATCATTTCTTTTCGCCTCTCTGTCTCCTAATTGCTTTTTTTTCCCACCCAGCACGTTTTTGCTGCTCTTCCTGTCGCCGCCACCACGGTGTTATGAAACAACTGGGTTTCCACATGGCGGGCTGCCTCTCATTGTCCCCTTTCAGCCTCGTACTCGCGCTCAAGCATTATTAGCAGCGTTGCTGACCCAGAACATCCCGCTGCAGATGCAGTTCTTGCTGGGAACAATTGCCACACGATTCCCTGCATTATGAATAAAAGCGTGCACGTCCTGCGCTGTGACTGTCTGCAGCTGTAATTCTGTCCCCTCTAAAGAGGGGGTCAACCACCAAGTCCTTCTCTCGCTGTCTGTCCTCCCCGGACACTGCTGGGAAAACTTTAGCTCCTCCACATCAAAGGCAGGGGAGCCATTAGCGTTGGTTCTTCCCACTGATTAATAACATCGTCACCGACCTCATCATGGTCGGAATCTGCGGTCGTGATAACGTCCCCAAGTTTGCATCATCAGGCAAGTTGAGAGAGGTCAGGTCGTTCTCCTGTGTGGAGACGATGTAGCTGGACCCACTCTTGAGGCTCATTTCCAGCGATGCTAAATGACTAAATCTTTGTTTTTTATATGGATTTTTGTGCCCATTTTTTTCCCCGTCCTTTGTCTTTATTTGTCTTCATCTCTACACGTTGAATATTTGATTGTTTTCGACATAGACAGTCATTTATTTTAGCATTTTGACACCAACATGTGACATCACCTACACGTTTCCTCATTTCTGTTTTCATCGTTAGATGATCCACTTGTTTTGGAGCCCGATTGAGTGAAAAAGGACAACAGCCACTCTGGGGGATTTTGGCTTACAACAGCAAAACAGGCTGGAAGCTCTATTTTTTTATGTGTGCGTGCGTGCATGTGTGTGTGTGGGGGGGGGGGCACTGTGTAAATAATATATAGAAGTGTCACATTAAAGTTCACCATTGCTTTCATGTGTCTCCCCTCTGGATGATTAGAGGTCAGGGTCCTTTATCACTGAGAGCCCAGCAGTATAACAATCACTCACCGGTCACCACTGTGGTGTGTTTCTCTCTGCTTTTCACCCGTATGTGGCCGCCTCTACGGTGTGTATCGTTGTGCGGCTCTGTTCGCGCCTCGTGTCCTCACAGTGTGCTGCGGCATCGATTCCTGATTGCCGCAGGCTGGGTACGTATCGATCCAAACGCTTCCATAAACATGTTGAAATTGCTTATGGAGTGTGTGTGTGTGTGTGTGTGTGTGTGTGTGTGTTGTGTGTGTGTGTGTGTGTGAGAGAGAGAGAGAGCACGCGTGTGCACGAACTGTACGATAGTGAATTGTAGATGGGACGACTGAGGGATAATTGACAAGCTAAATGAAATACCAGTGTAATTTTGCACGCATAAAATCAGGAAACAGGGCTGCCATTTACAAGCAAGCCGGACAACACCCCGGGGAAATAAAGGCTCCCACCATTTAACCAAAGCAAAGTGTCTCATTACGACAATCAGTCAAAAGGTACTAGTAAAGGAGAACATCTTCATTCCAGTTAGTGCTAGCATAAGCCATTAGCTGGATAGTTGCCTGCGCTGCATCCGGGCTATACCGCACACGTGTGCTCATGTTTTAGATGAATATATACGTTAATATGTTAATGTAACACACAACTCCAACGTTTACCAGGATAGATGCCTGAAATAAATGGCCAACATGGAAAGTTAACTAAAGAGAAATGAGAGCGGTAGAAGAGGATAAGAACATATTAGCATCTTGATTAAGGCAGTTGAAATCAAAGTTTCAGCAGGTCATTAAATCTCAAACGTAACATTTGCACAAAAGTGACACAGGAAGGTTTTCCTCACATGGCACAACTGGTTAAAAGAAGGAGGCGGCTGCACATCAAGCAAAATCTTAAACCCCCAAATGAGACCATGGGATGAAAGTGTGGAAAGAGGGAATCTTCCTTTTTAACTGGAACTTAGAACAAGGACTGATTAATAACTGGTTAGCTAAGCTATTTTAATGATGGCTGATTGACCGACATTTATTTTTAAAACTTTTGTTTTTGTGGCGTTTTACAAAGAATGAAACGCCTAGATGGTCAGTTCAATGACTTTCCTTTGATTACACTCAAGTTCAATGTTATCGAGTCAGCTAACTACTTTACCAACCTCCTCGCCATGATTTCTTCAGCAGCATGTGTGCCTTCATGTTACATCCATGTTGCTAGCGTCTCACACCAAAAATTACCCCAGTAGAGAAGCTATAAATCACATCCTCCCAGTAATCACCTACAACATTTTATGATTCCCATAAATCTTCGTATCGCAGTCGTCCAGGTTATCTTACGAATCAGAGAGTGACGCCTGGTCTATTTTAAGAGGGACTCATAATACACCAGTGCCGTACAGTGATATTTCATGACTAAATAATCATCTTTTTGTGGTTGACAGACTGTGCAGATAGTACAAGTCTGCGGTTGAGGGGCCTTTTTCAGCAGAGGGAGGGGAAAAATCAATATTGAAGTGAAAGTATTAATGAATGTTTAAGCGCCTGCTTCAGGTTCATATTGATCAAATGGTCTTCACTGCAAATCGGGCATCAACCGAGCAGAACGGTGATCTTCATACTCAAGGAAAATAACTCCACCTATGAAGAACAGAGCGAACATCTGCTCTCCGAGGATGCCAGGACCGCAATGACACAGAGGCGTACTAGTCCTTTCATTTTGCTGTGGAATTGTAGCTTTTCTGGTGGATCTAACATGAGCTAGAGTGTTATACCATAATACTCTCCTACTTTTCTCTTTTGATGCTGGACTGTTTCTCCAAAAACACAGCGTACATGTTTTCTGAAGTCTTTGAGACTTTGGAATAACAGCCGGCAGCTGTTACCATCACACCAACACCAAAGAGCAGCATCCTTAGCCTCGGCGTGCATGGGCGCTGCAGAAACAAAGAAATTTACTTGGGGCGGGAGTAAGCAGCAAAGCAATTATAGGATCTGACATTTAACCCTCCTTAACGCACATGCACACATCATGTGTACAGTTTGCAGGGGTGCATGACACGGAGAAAACAAGCGTAGCCTTCCCTCTGCCCACACACGGACGCTGGATGGATCAGTGTCAGAGAACAATACACACAGAGAGAGAGAGGATTAGTGTGTGTATGAGCTACTTGTGCTTTTGTGTCTGGAGTGCGTCCAGCTGCTGGTCATTTTCTGTCCACCACAAGTGCCGAGGCTTGATGTGGCTAGTTAGCAAAAGGAGCAGTCGCTCTATTTAAAACTGATGACCTCTGCTGCTCGGCTGCGGAAATATGAACAAGTGGAGCTTTGTCCTTAAGTCGGTTGGGATCAACGGGCCCGAGAAGCTGGGAATGGAGTCGATCCATTCCCAGGCGGGACCAAGCTCCCCCAACTGTTGCCGCTGCATTTAAACTCCCCAAGGTGGGAGTCTTGCCCGTGTGTGTGTGTGTGTGTGTGACGCAGGCGACGCGAGGCGAGAAGACAACAACACTTAGCCGGTGTGACGGATCGGCGCTGGGTGCGGAAACAGCCAGCTGGTGATCAATTCTAAACGCTGATGAGCAGCTGGTGTCAGACTGCGGAGGAGCTCTAAACGTCATCAACATACTGTATCTGTCTCGCTCACTCATCATCCCCTGAGCCGCCATCGGAGCTATCAGCCATCAGCGTTCCGTGGCGTCACGTGACTTGTCCTGTTTCGCAGCCTCGCGCAAATGCAACCAGACTGTCTGTCCCGGGGGGGGGGGGGGTATCAGAAATATCAAAATTGTCCTTCATTTGAGCAGGCTCGACGCCAACAGCGTGATGGAATAGGGGGGCTGCTGCCAAGACCAGCGACGTGACAAATGTGATGAAGCACTTGACAGTGCATGAAATAAATGGCGTCCACATTATCAATATTTCAGTCAGTGCCCCGAGCCCATGGCCATTGGTGAGGGCTGGAATCTAAATCAGCAGGTAAATAACTTTGTCTTGCACCCGTTGGGCTCCCTCTGTGCCGTAAAACTGACCAGCACGGGGGCCCCGTCTACATAGAACACCCCCATATTTTATTTATTTTAGATCAGTATTGACGGCAGTAGAGACAGGAACCACCATTCTGGGCCACTTGGTCGGGGGCGAAACCTAACGTTCCGTGAAAATGATGTAAACCAGTTTTCTCTAAAAGCCCTGTCCTTCCCCAGCCGCTAAACTGGATTGACGGAGGGCTAAACGGGTCATATGGAACGGCTGTGGATGGTGTTAGCGGTGATTACACATTAGAAACGGGATTTTAACCTTTTAGACTAATCTTAGATTAGTCAAATTGCCAAAATAGCTCTTTGCGTGATGATTCATCCCAGTGGTTATGGCTGCATTCCAGAGATATTAAATGTTTAAGGTACTTAAATTTAGCCCGTGTTTGATACAGCTGGAAAGCAACATTACTAATCCCAGAAGCTCAACGTGCACCGACGTTGCAAGTGGGCGCGTGCAGACTGTGGCAGGTTACACAACAGGCGTTCAGCTGCTTATGTGCATATGTTTGCGTCCTTGCCCCGGGCTGTAAGGGGACAGCGCCGACACTTGTTACACACAAGAACACAGCCCTAACTGACACCTGAACCAATGGTTTCTGACAGGAAGTCGCTTTAAGTGGCCCCTAAGTCAATTGTGAGGTTACTGTCTTCGGGGGGTGACACTCGCATCATAACAAACTCACTCACACACTTGCTGGAACAAATATGTTGTTATCGGCCTCATCCATGCTAATGTCTTTTCTTTTTCCTCAAGCAAACTCCAGCCTGTAAAAACAACTATTCCGAATGATCCGGGCTATTTTCTACTGGAAACCTGGGCTTCAAGTTTGGCCATTTCCCAACAACAAAATACCCTAAAGTATAAGTCTTGGATCGAAGCCCCTGGCAGCTTTTGTGTGTACTTACCGCAGGGTATATCGGAGTCTGACCTTTGACCTATAAAAGAAATGCTCGGATCATTAGCATTAAGCCAGCTGTGCTCCATGGCGACACAGCTGGAAAACATTACAATCACTCAGAGGACCAAATTTGATTTGACTGGTGCCGTGGTGAAAAAAAGGAGTGAACTGATGAGCGATGGTGAGGCGGACTCCTGAATCACCTTTTAAGGGTGCGTGATACCGCCGCCACCGAACTACCGGAGCATTGTTTTCTGAGAGCTTCGCAGCTGTTCACCGCGGTGCTTTTATTACTCTATTGAATGCGCGCAGGCCTGCAGAATCACGCCTCTAAATTCACTTTCTCCAGGAGCCTTTTCTATATTTAAAACCTGCAACCTGTCTGTATTCACATGCCGCCCCCTGTCTCCTCCTCTAACCAGATTAGCCTCTCTGCCCTCTGCCCTATCACGCGTTAGCATCCCGAACCTTCTGCAGCAGTTGGTGTGTTTGCTCGTACGTGGAGTGTGTTTGTGCTCTCGGTTGGAGCCAGTGAGCTGGCGGATCTGATCCTGGGAGACTCGCCGTCTGTGAGCAGCACACCACCTCCGGTCTGTTAGGTGTTCTGGTGCAGAGGAATCTGCAGCTGAAGTGGACACGCTGTCAGATGATGTTTTGGGAAACATGTCAATGATGCAATGTTTGCTTGCTCCCTCTCGCTTGTATTGTCACCCTGTCGGTGGAGCCCCCCCACCCCCACTGGAAGAGCCGTTGATGCTGCCTGCCTGCCATTTCTTTTGAATAACAGTGAAATGCCCTGGAGAGCGCCTATCAGACACTCGTGCTCGAAACCACGAGTGGATCACTTTTCAGAAGTGTCAGATCATCAGAGGGATTTAAGCGGATACGCGTTGAAGAGGTGTGCCACGCCGCCGCCTGTTAATACACAACTTCAGAGGAGAGGACACTGGAGTTTGCACAGGTTTGCTTAAAGTTGTCCATAACGTGCACATCCCTGAGTGACAACTGGGGGCTCAAGTCTGCACCTGCATTGAGAATTCAGCCACTCAGAGGTTAATGGATTGGAGGAAGAGGAGGGGGGGCACAGAGGGGCATTAACGAACTGATGCAACGGCGGCTTCTTCTTCTAACATAAAAACACAGGCGCGCGCATTTGAAAGTAGCAGGGAAATGCACAGCGAGACGCAATCTACGCACTCGGAGCTGTGCACCAGCCTCAGTCCATTTTCCATTTTATGGCGTTACAATAAAGTGGAGTTATTGTTAAAGCAGATGGCCTCCATACGGCCATCATATCGAGGTTTCTCCTTCGCTGCGCTGATGAGGGGAGATTGGAGGGAGGAAATCGAAGAGCGGGGGGGATGAAAAATAATGGGAAAGGGAGAAAATAATCAAATTATCATGATGAAAAAATGTGCATGTAGGTCACACATAGGTGAGTCGTGTGTCCAGGGAATAGTTCTGAAAGGAAGAGAGAAGCAGAAATGAGTCTGAGTCCAGAAGATGCTGCAGAAGGTGCGGAGGCACCAGGGCGTCTAGAAGGCATCTCGCTCAGCTTATAGATCCTGGCAAAGGTTTTATTTTTTTTTTCTCCACCAAGTTTTCTTGTTTGTCTCTGAACCTCAAAACTTTCTGCGAGGAAATACAGAATTTAATTTGACAGTTGTTGGCCTGGCGTGCACCTGCAGAAACAAGCCCTAAAACCTGAAGTCAAAGCCAGCAGGAAGTATCCGAACAACAAGTTCTGGGGTTCAGGGCAGGGTGCACTCTGGACAAGGTACCAGCTCGTTGAAGGGCTAACATGTAGTATAGGAGGCAGCAAATAACCGTTCACAACTAAAGTCGTTTTCATCTCGCCAATTCACCCAGAAATGCACGTCTTTGGGGGGGAGGGGGGGGGGGGGGGGTTGTGGGAGGAAGCCCACAGACCTGGGGAATACATGCAAGCTCTTAAAGGGGGATTTGACCCTTGGGCCATCTGGCTGGGCATCAGTGCTATGTAGGTATCAGTTCCTGTAAATTGGAAAAAGAAAAAAAAATCCCACTGAAAAGGTTTTTTCCAGTCTCTGGGTTGATCCCTGACTGTCTGCTGCCTCATCTACCTCCAGAGGATCTTATGGTTTTCTGTGATGGCCCCCCCTTCCTTCTCATTACCCTCTGCTTCCTGAAACACTCCATTAGCAGCTAATTCCAGGGGGGCATTTTCCTGACCTATTCACGGATGCTGGTTTCGTTCCTGGATTGCAATCCTCGCCTGGCTTCCCTTTCTTCCATAAATCGCACTTCGTTTTGGTGTGGGGCTCCATCATTATGCTTTCCAAAGATTTGCTGCTAATCCTGCTGTATGACTCAACTACCCTTATATTTCAGACTGACAGACCCACCTGCACAGCTTGATGTTATTCATGTAGTCGATGGCTGGTGATCAGTGGGCATTTTTTTAAAAATATGATCTGGATAAAAAGGCCACTAAATGTAGTTACTTTGGTGCCTGAGAAGCAGGTGTTAGCCATTAGCTGCTTTTATCATACGACCTCCCAGTATTCTTCCTTTCAGAGTTTTAGTCTGAAGAAGGAATTCAAATGAAAGTAAAAGCCACTCACACTCAAACGGGAGGGATGGAATTCGGCCATGTAAATCAAAGAATGGAGGTCAAACGGAGCGTCAGTCTGGATGTCAAAGATAAAATAAACTGATTGTTCTCTGAATGCAACTCCATTTTACTAAACCCCCTCCAATCAGAATGAAATGCCATTTGGATTGACTGATAGATTTTCCTCATGCACTCACTCCTAAAAGAGTCTATCCTTTATAACCTCAGTCCATTCTCGGAGGTGTGGAAGGGGGCAATCGAATTAGCCCCACCCTCCGGATGATGGCGAGTGATATGTGACTGGATTACATTACACAAACTCTATCTAACCCAGACTGCGGCCTATCTAAACCTCATATCCTTGACAACAATCCATCTATCAGCCCCTAGCTAATACGCTGTAATAGGCAGGGGCATCAGCCTCATAATCTACCACATGACCAGTCACTTCCTCACAAACACACAGGGCGCCATTTGTTTTCCTTCAACCTTGTTCCTTACGCACGCCTCCCGCTGCTCCCGTAATTTTGGATCCAGAACCTTCGATTCTGGCCACTTACTTCCCAATATTCCTCCACTTTTCTGAACATACATCAGAGAAGAGCAAATCCGGGATCTGCACCAAATCTGTACCTCACCATGGAAACAGCTTCCCCGCATCCGCCTCCCCTTCCTTCTTCTAATACCAGAGACTCCTCATCTAGGGACGTATTAAAACTCAATCAATTACACACACACCTACTAACTGTCTCTCCGTGTGTCACCGCTGGGCTCCATGCCAGCATTTCTCTCCCACTCCCCGCGACGTCTTGTCCTCATCTCTTTCATTGTGATCCTGTGGCCTTGTTGGCCCTGGCATTCAATTTAGCTGTCATCCAGATGCATCCCTCTCTCTGTGCACACACACACACACACACACGCACACACACAGAGATGGATAACCTGTCAGGACAGTTTGAGACCAATCAGACTGCGGTATTGGAGCATGGCTAGATGACGGCCAAAGGCCACCAGGGGACCCGAAACACAATGAGGGGCTCCTTTTCATACTGCAACTGTAACACAAGGTGCCCAGAAATATTCTAAACCTAGACATGGACCAAAAGTTCCACATGGCTTGACAGAACTCACAAGCACATGCGTGTAAAGAACTCAAGCCACCAATCCTCGCGTGTGTGCACGGATTGAACAAAATATAAATAAGTTGCGGCTCCACAGGACTGAGAGTCTCTATTTCCACAAGGTCTGACAGGCAAGAGTGACGGACGCAGAGAGTCACAAAAAGGTGAGTTATTAGGAAGCAGTCGCAGCGACAGGAGGTAGCAGGAGAGAAAAGGGCATGATGGGAAGTGGAGGAGGTTCTTTACACACGGGCATCTGGGATGATGAAGAGTAGGAGTACATAGAATCAGAGTCACAGCTCTGGCATCTCGATCAGGCGGTGCTTCATCTGTTAGCGTGACAGGTCGTTTCAGGAGACGGCGTGACAACTACCACAAATGGAACACACCAAATCACAATTCCACTTGTGCTTTTCTTGCAGATTATTGATTCAAGCCCAGTTTGCTGTTAATTTCTTTTGGCTGAGCTTGAAATGAATTTTTAACCTAAAAAGTATCCTGGAGGGAGGGAGCCTGATGAGTGTGAGATGTTTGAGTGACCTCTCCGCGTGCCTGTCGTGAAGGACTGCCTTTAAAAAATGGATTGTACCTCCAGAATAACTTTAGAAAAGCTGCAAACATGACCCTGTTTTGTGTTATGTTCTGTTGGTGGTGATTCACATTTCAGGAGAGTCAAACGTGGCACGACAGAAAATAGTTTGTGATGTAACAGCAAGTGGTGGGGAATTTTCACAGCCTCCCCTCAGAAACGTATGTAGCCGATTATATACTTTGAGGAGTTACCTCCTCATAATGGAGAGGAAATAATCCCTTTTTAAGTCTAAAACAAAAAGGAACATGAATGGCGCCCAGACCTCCACCATTTTGTCTTTATAGACAGGACATAAAGGTGGTGTCACCTCTCTCCTCTGACCTTCACTCTTAATCCACCCGGTTCGCTGGTGCTTTTGAATCTGCAGCCCTGAAGGGCTCAGCCTGTCTGGATGACATTTACTGTTATTGACTCTTAGCTCCGCTCAGATCTGGAAGTTTCCGTCTGTGAGGAGTCAGAGGAGGAGGTTTGTCTCTACGTGTGTGTGTGCATTTGTAAACTATGGACGAGAGCCCTCATGTTTGTTTGGCGTGCTTCGCCGGCTCCCGTCTGCCTCGCACTCGGCACAGGCCGGGGGGCTGATTGTCGGTTGACCGCGGGGCTATTTTAAGACCTAATTTGATTCCCGCTGATTGATTGTGATAATTAATTTGCTGTAGGTAGATGATTGTGGTAATTAATTTGCTGCAGCTTGATGATTAAGGGTCGCGGGTGTCCCGTCGTGGCCTGGCGGCGTTTGGCCGATTAGCTCCTTCGCTGCCACCTTCACTTATTGTGAGAGCACGTCTGTGTTCACAGCTGTGACGGAGGTCTGCGGCCTCCCCCAGCATCTGATCTCCACCACAAAAGCCGCCATCACACTACTCAGAGCAGCAAATGAGAAATATTGTTTAGCTTAAAACACACATATTACATTTTTAAAAAAATCAGTTTTATGTAAATTCTATTCCTTTATTAGAGCCAGAGCTGCCCTGGGAGGGTGGGATTATTGGTGTTTCTACCCTTCATTTGCCTGTTATTCCCCACAGTTCCAGTCAAACTGGTGAGGTGGAGAACTGCTTCATCCAACCAAATGAGCCTCGCTGCTCGGAATGAGAACAAATGGTTTCTCTAACCACAATATTATTAAACGCTCGGCGCCGGCGTTTCAGACGCATTAGCGAGACTGATATGAAGTTGTTCGACTGACTGGCAGAAACAATGGCTAACGCTATTAATCGGAATCATAAACCCATTTCTCAACTGGTCTATAATAATGAGGTATGGGAAATAAAGCAACTGGTTTCCATTAAAGCGAGAGAAGCCGCACACTTTTACACACATTCAAGCACAATAAAAATGGAGTTAAGCTGATGGCAAAGCAGAAAACTGCACAGAGAACCATTCAGACATGCTTGTTTAAAATAATTGCATCGTTGTTTCTTTTATTCTTCAATGTGGGGCAGTTTGAAGTAAAGGAAATTACTAGAGGGGAGGACTTATTGCTAACAGAAATGTGAGTGTTTGATGCATTTGATTATGCATCTAACTATAAAACCAAGCCAAACACATAAAGATCTATCCAGCAACAAACTAAAACAAAACTGGTTGCAAAAATGCCAGACTAAGAAGCACTCCAGCACACTCACAGACATCACAGTATGATTAATATACAGAATATACACTTAAAAACTGTAGGTTTCCTTTACTTTATTTGAGGGTGACACAAACACCCTGATTTGCTGGTTCATAAGAATCCTTGGGGCTGATGGGCATTGAAGTCCTTGAAAGTTGTGAAAAACATTCCAAAACTGAACACCAACCTTGCAGCCAACATTAAAGAACTATACAGATAATGAACATAAATGTCTATTCCCTTGGTGCAAATATACACGGTGGAAGTCTGCTGTGTATTCTTTTTCATCACCTACCACGTGCACGTTCACAGGCCTCTTGTTCTGTGGTGTATTTCTACCAACATACCGTCTCTAATAGTAGATCTATCAATTCAGGAAAATCCCTGTAAAAAACAAACGGTGAAGCCCAAACCCCTTGAAACGGGTCTGCAGGTCATTAGAACCCAGTCAGTGAGGGAGCTAGTTATTTATGGCCAGCAGATTTATGGCGTTGTGTCACCCCTATAATATATGGGCCAGGGAGCATTCACAAGTTGGTATTCTTCGCACGCCACGTAATGAACACTTAATGTTTGTGGACATTTGTTTGCACTCATTTTGGCAGCGTTTGTAAGGATTTAAAGAAGAAAGAAAACAAACAAGAACTTTTGCAGATTCTTTCGATCATTCTCTCTTGACCTGGTCCAAAAGTAGCAGGAAATGAAATGCAAGATGGAACTACACAGACAAGCAGCAAATCCATCACAGCTTTGCATCAGGTATCGTCATTATTCCTTTCTATTAAAAGTGAAATAACTCTCTTGTTTAAAGACTGAAAATTTAAATCTCTGCAAGATTGAAGCTTGTGGTGGACATTTTGATGGTAAAGAGTCATAGCTTCTGGCCAGCCGGGAAAATCTGGACACAGTCACTCATTCAGGCAAAATTAATACATCCATCAGCTCCCCTTTTTTACTTTGAGTTGTTGACCAATGAGGAAAAGAGGAGAGCTTAGAACCTTTAGGATAAAAGCAGATCTATTGTCTTCTACTGCCTGGGCAGTATTCTGAGGTCAATATAGGATAATATGACATCTGCAAACTTAATGAAGCTCCCTGTCCATCACTTGTTGGACAACAGCTCCAGAGCTTGTTCAGCCGGTGGACATATGAAACTGACTCTGGATCAGGGTTTCATGTAAGTGAACTATATGAGGAAATGTAGTTTGTCTTGAGATCTATGGGTGCAAAACACCGTCTCTTCCCATTTTAACATGAACAAAATTCTGTCCTCAACCTTAAAACCATATCTTAACCATCTTAGCCCACTTTGCTCGTGGAACGAGTATTTTGCTACTCAATATGTAGCCAGTACACTAAAACATACACAGGCACACACCATTCCTGGGACTTGATGAGGTTGTTAGGATTAATAAGGTTGAAAATCACTTGCAAGGCCCGGTCGACTCCCCTAAGTCCTTTAGCACACACATATCACATGCAGAGTTGTTAGCCCGTGGTGCTAAATGGAGCCCTCATATGAGCTATTGATCGGACGCAACACAGCTAGATTAATTTATTCTTCCAATCAAGCTTTAATTAATAGCAGGGCACCAGGAAGACCCCATTAAAAGTCTTGGTCATTACTCACAGCAGGAACATAGAGGAACCCAATAATCAAAACAAGGCTGATGCTCGCGTGTCCTATATGCGGAGATCCAGCCGGCTGAATCAAGGACATCACGTGGCAGAACAGACAGGAAAACTGAAAGACTTCAAAATAAATACTGCAGCAGCAAAGCTTATTCTTTTCTGATATTTGGTATCATGCATGCTCTAATAACAATAATATATGTTACAATGGGGAGAGAGGGGATGATAGAACTTACAAGCTAAGAGGCTGGCATGTTAAAAGCTGGAAAATCTGTCGGTCTGTATTTAGAATTCCATAAATCTCATGTTGCTGCTGTACCAGCCATGTCATAAGGAGAAATGGAGCCGTCCCTAATGTTAATGCCATCAGTAGACAGGAAGTAAATATCTAGAGATAGACAGAGAGGGAGAGAGAGAGAGGGAGAGAGAGAGATGGGCCTGTATCCCCAGAGTGGTACGGAAGAGAAGATAAAAAAAGAGAGGGCAGCTTCACAATTAGTGTTGATAATGAGATTGGGGTTATCCTGCGGCTCGCTGGGCACGGCTCATGAAAACCAGCACTAATTTGTTTGTCTCCTCTGTTGTGGTGGCCCATGATTCTGACTGAGGGAAGAGCAGGAATGAACTGAACCGAGCTGCTAGCATTCTAACAACGCTGCAACCTAAATGCTACGGCATCAACTGCCACGATCAATTATGAAAACCAGCACATCTATCTGTCTATTGATCTATCGACAGCCAGGCGCCATGTAAGGGGACATTAGCAAGAGCAGAATCCCTCCCAATAAAAATCCCTGGGTCTGCCTTAGTCCTAGCTCGAAGAGCATAGAACAGGCGTCCAGAGATGGACCCGCACCGACACGCTGACGGCTGATGAGTCCGACCCTCAAGGTCAAGCTGACCCAAATATGACCAGTCTGACAAATAACACACGGACAGATTAGCAACGAAAAATGTTGTTTAGTCTCCAGTGTACAATCTTCAACTTCCGGAGCAGAGGGGAAGTGAGGGAGGTGTATTTCCTGTTTGAGGGAGCCTTGTTGCCACGCCCCGCGGCCGCAATCCCATTCTCATCGATGCGCCTTATCGATAGAGCCTAAACATTAAGACCGATTAGGAGACAACGCAGTGGGAAAGAACCCCCACGCAGCCCATCTATCACGAACACAGGGCTCAGGCGTGCGCATGCACACGCGCACGCACGCACGCACCACCTTCATCCATCACCCCCCCGCTGGCTGGTCTATCTGATGTCTCAGTGATTAGTTGTCCTGCCCGGCTGAATTATGATGTTAATAAGTCACTATTAGTTTCCACGTCCGCACCTGCATCACGTGTGTGAGAACAAACACGCACACGTACACAAACACACCTGTCAGAGTCAGTCAGCTGTAACTCCTGCATGAACTTGACATCCCCTGCTGCAGACCGACGCACAAATTCAGCTGGAACACGGCACAGGAGGGTTCCTCTTCAGCTCTGCCTCAAAATAAAGCTGTCACACAGTTTAATACCCACAATCGCACCTTATTTTTACTTTCAAAGTGTGAGTCATGCAGATTTCGTGAAACCAGTTACAGGATCCTGTCAACCTGTCATGTTGGTCTGTTCCAACGGGCTAATTGGTGAGACGCAGGTTTCAGTGTGTTTGCTGAGCTCCTGCTGGAGGTGATGCTAAAAACTCTGGATTAAACAGGTTCCCCTGTCAGCAACAGCATTGATTCACCACAGAGCTTTGGTTTGACATGACACAGTAATTATTTAAAATCTATGGGTGATCAGGCTAAAGTGTCACTTTCTTGTTGATTGGCCTCATTAACAGAGGTATAAAAATCAACCGACATGCCAGTTGGGAGAATTTAGCAGAAAAAGCCATAATTGTGATGTTTTTACTTTTGGCACCAGTTCAGATTTCTTGCTTTATTTCAAAACTTTGACTGTTTCACTATGAGCTGGACTTAAATGTCTTTAAAATTAAGTATAATGAGATTCCTGCTGACAAAGAGATGATCAATAGTCACACAACTCGGCAACAAATTCAAATATATGCAAGCCACCTTATTTAGATGAACATTTTCCATCTTATTTCTCCACTCACAATGTTCACTTTTTATTTAGAAATCAGGCAAAGCTTCTCACAAATAACAGGATTAAGTAGAATGAACCCAGAAGTACTTTTGTTCCGGCCGAATCGATATTCAGACTGAAAAGCAGAGACAGGAACGGCCGAAAAAAAATAGATACTGGTCAAACTGGGGACATGAAATATGCTGCCATGGGCCTCGGCTTTAGGACTGAATAATGGATTAGGACGGGTCAATAGTGATATGTATCATTGTTGTTTAATAAGCTAGAAGATAGCCCTAGAGAAAATCTATAGATAAGGCTATTGATTAGCATATAGCTCATAGAAGGTCGCACTGGTGACATCTAAATGTGCATCACTGAGATGGTCAAAATAATACAACTCATTAGAAACAATCAATGGGAAAAGCTCGTATGTCCCGTCCCGTTTGAACCAATTCTTTATGACTTACTTGGGAGGAGTTAGTGGCGCTATATTGAGTCGTACGGTTTAGTTGTTTTCTCACGAGATGTCCTGTTAGGAGAGAGGAGTGTTGGGAACTTCAATGAAACACAATCACTGAGGGCTGTGGGTAGAAAGCCCATTTATTCAAATATCGTCAATTACCAGGAGATCAAATAACCAGGTAAAAATAAAAGGCTGGCTTGAAGGTCAGGAACACCAAAACCTGGTCAGCAGTGAAGAACTCAAGGAAATAAGAAGACTGGAACAAACACAACAACCTGAAAGGAAGGGAAACAGAACTTATATACAGGAGGGGCACAACGAGACACAGGTGGAACACATTAGGGCGGGCAACCCTCTCACACAGGCGGGAAACTTGACAGGAAGACAAGGATGACACCAGACTTCAAAATAAAACCGGATGTGGCAAGGACAAAAGCCCGTACAGACGCTGGTCCCGTTGAGTGGGCCTGGTTTGTTGTATTACAATTCCTATAAGTGCACGGATCCACTTTTGTACATTTAAGGGTATATTATATAAAAACAGAGCAATCCAGGCTTCTGACAAAAAATCCTTAAAGCATCTCGACGTTTCCCAAAACGAGTTAAAATGAGAAGACCTCATTTAGTTAGCATTCGTTGCTCCGTTGCTTTGACACCCACACAGATCAACACGAGCCGAGTGGAATGGGAAGAGAAAATGGGAAAAACTTTGTGGTCGCGGCAACAGCTCTGAGGGCTGCAGGGCAGGGCTGCAAGGTGACATTTGCTCCGGCAGAATGGCAAGTTTCTAAAAATCTGTTGTAAAATGCGTCTGTGTTACAGGAAATGAGCCATCTGCCACCGGACAATCACAACATGTCCGCTCTCTGTGCCTCACACACACACACACACACACACGCACACATGTTGCTGTGCTGGAAATGATGTAAAGAGGTTGTTCAAACAGCCATATGGGACAGACGTGTGGCGCGGAAGCATTTGTTGTCTTTGTATCTCAGATTTGGCACTGAAAAAGACCAAATGAGAGTCATTGTTGGGTTTGTCGGCGTCTCTGTCCGAGGTCTCGCGTCGGACGGGTGTGGCATTTGATTTCAAGCCTTTTTCTCATGGGGAGGATTTACTGAGTGTGTGAATGCATTTAAGTTTGAACAAGGTGGTAAAGTTTCCCCAAAGCTTCCAGGCTTGTGTTAAAATGCTATTGTCACTTCAGAATAAACTGGGATGGCAGATTTGACAGATTTGCTATGCTGCCTTGGTAAGTTCCACGTTGTGTAGATAGCAAAGGAAAGAGTAAAAGGAAAAATATCACAGAAAGTGGAAAAGGGATTTTCTGACGTGTGTGATGCAGCTTCAGGTGATATGAGGCACACAGTCAAGGTTAGTGTGTGTGTGTGTGTGTGTGTGTGTGTGTGTGTGTGAGAGAGAGAGAGAGAGAGATTGACCATTTTCTACTCTCCAATAACTTCATTAAAGAAATATAAAATGGCAGGCCATTAGGGCAAACACATTCACCAGCCTCTTATTGAGAGATGCTTTTAGAACAATCTAATTCACCTCAGATTGGATGGAGCACACACACACGCACACACACACACACACAGAAAATATGACCGTGGCTGACTTCCATGAGGACTGCAGTAGGCGGAGATGGGAAGCACATTTCCATTGAGATGAAGTGGATCCTCTAACGCATCCATCTACCCTCCTTATCAGAAGGAAAGACAATGAAGAAGTTCAAGGGACCAACAGAGATGCCAAAACTGACAAGTACAAAATCGACAGCAGTATTTCTTCTGGCTCGACCTCCCCGCTCTCCTCTCTGCTCTTGATTTCTGCTCTGCTCTTCAGCCTGAGTTATTAGAGATGAGAGGAAGTCATTCACTCCGTGTGGTTATTAGTATTGATCTGAGCACTGTTCAACAGCCTTTTCCTGCTGATTTCCTCACATTTGCCCTCCCCCCCTTTATATCCTTTAATAGCCCCCCCACCCCCGAACCAAGGCATCCATCTTTGCCCTGCCGCTGTGAAGTTTTTACATACTGCTTTGTCGGTGTGTCACTGATTTACTGGAGAGTGTGGCTGGAGCACACACACACACACACACACACACACACACACACACACATCCTTGCACTTCTATCATTGGGTGATATTATAGATTCTCCTGCCCTTTATCCTAACCCTAACCATCACATCTAATCCCTAAACACCTACCCTGACCTTAACCTGAACCAACCGCCAACAAACAACCCTTTGAAGATGTCAGGACAAGCAAAAATGTCCTGACTTTATTAGTAGAATGCACATTTTGGTACTCGATGCATAGCATGTGCAGAGGACACGCACAAGTAATCTAATCTGTTTGTTACTGTCTTCAAAATGCATGTATGGGTTTGACACGGTTCACGTTAATGCATGCTGCGTGTGTGTTGGTGCATGTTTCTATCAACGCCTTGCATGGATGATGTTGACAGGACAAACCGTGCAAGGTGAGGACTGACATTAATATCATGAATAATGCGCCTGGCTCCACCTGTGTTATTAAAATGGCCCATTAATAATAAAAAGACAGAACACGACACGAGCGGCTGCGCGTCCGTCGCCGGCTCATCACACTGCTCTGTTTAGATGGGAGCCTGTTTGTGCAGTGTGTAATCTGGTCCGCGCAGTCATCGAGACAGGTGCTGCAGTCTGAAAGCAAGATTAAATATGAATTGTTGTATTTTAAATAAATGAGTGAAAGTGGATTTTGTATGCCAAACTGTCCCCTAAATACAGACTCAGCAGACTTAGCAGAGCAGGAAGCATCTTACACACCTGCCTGTGAGCAAATTCAGAGGACTGCTGCAGTATATTGTGGTGTTTTCACTGTGTGCACGTGCGGGTGTGTGTTTCCTTGTATTTGTTACATATTTAACAAGTGAAGTAAGGACGTTTTTGCACAATGGGGCTATTTTGGTCCCTAAAGCGTCAAAGGACTGTTTGTGGGTTAGCGTATGGTTTGATAGAAATGTGTGTGTGGTTCCTGCAGCTTCGTCTGATCGCTTTGGACATCTGGTCCAAGTCTCTTAACAGTCTTCTCTCAACAGGAGTCATTTATTTACCATCTACATTTATCAATTTTAAAGTGTAACTGGAAGCTAAATGTTTAGCCACAGAACTTAATGCATCCTCAAACTCTGGGCGATCATTAGCTTCTCCGTCTTTAGCACTGTGACAGGTCTCCCCTCCTCTTTGACTTTGTAACTGCAATAAAGCAACAATAACTGATGTAGAAGCCCCCACCCCTGCAGCGTTAAACAAGGTCAAAATTAAAACTGCTTGTCACGCGGAGACGCAAATGAAGGGAGGCATGAGCAGGCATAAAATCAGCTCACGCTAACAAACAAAGCCAGTGAAAGAAAGGAGGTGGCAAAGAGGTCTGTTCAGGGGAGGAAATCAGTCTGGCAGACATAATCTAGTTCAACTCGGCCTGTTTCTGCGTTGTTGAGGCAGAGGAACACGCCGAGTTTCCCCACCCAGTTCTTTCGCCACTCGGTGAGAATGAGGACACGAGTTTGTTTTCCGATGAGGAACGGTGGCACAGAGTGAGCGCCAGGCAGAGCACGCAGTTTCCAATCAAGTTTCCAATCGAGGCAATTATTGTAAACATACAACCTGCTCCCACTCCTCCTCCAATCAAATGGCCCTCTTGCACGCAAAGCGGGTGAGTTGCTGTGTGTTTCTTCCCCCAGCTTTCATGACAGGAACACTCAGGCCGGTGGGATGACCCACCTCACCATCAGGTGGAAATACTGCCCCGGCAATTGGACTGAACCTCATTAGACTGGTAAATATTCCATCAAGCCAATAAGTGAATTGACATTTGCAGAAGGAGCTGAAAGGCCATAAAAGATCCAAACTGCCCAATTATTCGTTGCGCCATCTTTGTGCCTCAGCTGAACAAGGCTAATGGATATTTTATGATCAATGCGGTGCAAATAACAAGGAGGACAAGACTGATCTGTGCTGGACACGAAGCATTTAATACGAAAGGGAATAGCTGTGAAACATCTAAACCGGGCCTATTATCAGGCGGAGCTCCTTAATTGCAGGTTGAGGTTTCTTTACTGTTTGGCACACGCTGATTAAGATCAGAGGCAGCTACACACACACGCATGTTTTACTCACACACCGAGGAACGTGCATGATAGAGAGACACCATCGAGACCCAGCTGGCTGCTATAGTCAGAGAAGCACTCCCAAGATCTCTGCGAAGCTTCTTGCTACGTCTGGAGAAACCAGAAAATGTCACGCTCCAGCGCGGCGAGACTCAGGATTGATGACAAACCTGCGTAATGGCCTCTTGTGTTCGGTGTGCCGAGTTAACATATCTGCATCTCATTTGTGCTCCTCTCTGTCCCAGTGTTCCTATGAAAAATACCAGCCTTGCAAGTTAATCCGCTCTGGATATTAATTACAGTCCCCATTAACATTTAATAAATACTTCCCAGGTGGGCCCACTGCTGAGTGAAGTGAGCGCCTTATCAAATATTGGGCCTTTAATTGGCCCTCTCATTCCAATGAATGGCTTTTTAATTAGCGTGCGGCTATCATCTTTGCACCAACCACGGGGGCCAGCCTGATCAGCATGTGCAGACGTGCCAGATTCGCTGACTGAGGGCATCTTAAAGACCTGAGGTAGGCCACACATTGCAGAATTCTCCACTGCCGCAGCCACAGGAGGAATGGTGCAATCTGTGGCCACAGCCGGCCTCAGTTAAGCAACTGCACGGTTGCAGCCTGGAGGCCTCCTGGGAAGCAGGTTTACATAAACCGGGGATATGTATGGATTCCAAAACACTCGCATAAATGACGTTTGCTCTCGTATAAGTTAAGACAGGTCCGAATGATCGTTTTTACTAGCAGCGGGTGCACAATTCTCATTTATTGAGCTCCCTATTGAGTCGCTTTATTGTCTTTATTGCTCAATTGTGCACAGCTTGCAAACTTGCGACCGTGTAAGTGACGGTGACGACAGAACCCGGCTGCGAGGCAATAATGGGAGGAGCAGCAACGCAGAAAGAGCCTTCATGGCATCACTTAACGATGCCTCTTCTCTTCTTCATTGATTGATTCTCCCCAGTAGAAACATGCAGGAGTCTTCTGATCAGGAAATATGACCCAGCTGGACAAACAACAAGCATTTTCCTCAGCAACATTGCTCGACACTTGCTGGACTTTTCCCCCTATTGACTCCGTGGACACCTTCTCCCCCGCGGGAGGGAAACAGACCCCAAATGTGAAACACAGCCGCTTCCTGACTGAGCTGATGTATTGCCGACGTCAGCGCGCGCGAGGACAATCACACAGGGAGACTGAGAAAACAGCAGGAAGGCTGACAAATAACATCACAGAAACACTGACACCCCGGAAGCTTTGGATGTACCCAAGAACACTTTCACACTCACACACTCGCATGTCAGAACAGGACGGGAGAATGAAGAGCCATCCGCTCGTTCAGTCCTTTGGTTGGTACAAAACTCACTTTGGTTCTGAGGGCTCGGGTTTCTTGTCTCCAAAGGCGGGAGCTTGCCTGGACGATGATGAGCACGGCGGATGGTTTCAGCCCTGAAAGCTTTGGCCTTCAGTCAAAGAAATGAGAGGAAACTTGCTGAAAGCGATCCAATCTGCTGGTTCAATAAATCTCATTTTTGCCTGCTAAATGTTTGCATAACCAGCATGAAAACAGCAATTAAAACAAATTTCATTGCCAAACTGTTTTCATTAGAGCCCAAAAATGAGCGTGAACTCCTTTATGTGTGCTTTTTATTTTCAGCTCTGAGTCTAAATTGCTGTATTATTATTCAAAACTTAACCGACCAACCAAGAACTGAGCCTCAAACAAGAGCGTTAAGTTTTGAGTGGATCACCCCAGTAGGTTCATTTTCAATGTTTTCTGGATCTTTTCTGGATCTGCAGCTAATATATGCGATCTGAGCTCACGTCAGATGAGAGAAAAGAGGATCACATTCATGATTTGAGCGCTGAAGACAATGGATGTCACTCCCCTTTATTCCATAAGAACAGCTGTGATGAACATCTGTGTGGTTCACATAATTGGTTTCATTCCATCTATTCCCAGAAGCTAAATTTGCTCTTTATTACCATTGATTTTTACTTAAATTGATAACAATGTCATATTTTTAATGTTGGAAATCGGACATGTGTCAACCGGATGAGATTCTGTCTGACTTTTGCTCCTGTAACTATAAGTTTTAGTCCTGTGTTGAAATTATTGTCCATGTTGCTGTAACTCCACATGGACTCCAAATGCATCTGTGGATGTCAGCATGAGTGGCCCTTACATGGATCAATAGTTTACCAGCGATGTCCCTCAATAAACATGACAGCCTCACATTTACTCTGAGGTCACAGAGTTCAGGATGTGCCATTCCCCAACGCCGGCAGAGTGTTGGTCATCTTGATGTTTCCTTTTCCGAGCCCTAGAGACTCGGCCCATCCTTTTGTCGGAGACCTTTCCTTCAACCAAAGTATGGGGATGTTGCGGGGCTGAGGGAGACCTGGCAGAAATGTCTGAAATCATAGTGAAGGTCTCCAACAGCAGCTGAGTTACCGGCTGAAAGACCCTTTAGAATGGTGAGAGCTCCCCCTAGAGGCCAGTACCTCCCCCCTGCTCCAGCGCACCGCCTAATGAGATGATGCTGATTAGGCCTGGTCCAAGGGATTCAACTCTATTATTTATGCATGCTGCTCTGTGATTGGTGATTCTGGGTCAAACAAATATCATTGACTTCACTTGATTGAACACAAAGCGGTGACTGGATTGGATTACAGGAGATATAGCGCGCTGACACCTGCCTCACTGAGCGCACACACAAACACAGGTGCTCAGCCTCCCTCGCCAAATTCTCCTGTGGTCTTAATACGCCTGTGCCATCAGTCACAGGTCGACCCCACGCACCTTTCCTCTGAGTCAGCTGCCCTGTTCCATTTTTCTGCTATTTTCCCTCATCTGCCCGAGACTGGACCTTCCCATCAGAACGACTCTCCTGATCCAAGCCGCGGCCTCCTTCGCGTCTGTCCCTTTTAATGTCTCCCTCTGTTCTCCCGCGCCGCTGTCATGCTCGTCACCTCTGTCATTCTGGTCTTTCATATATAATTCATGTTAAACAAACAGACATGTCAGCCCGACTGGGCTGTCCCCAGGCTGCAGCTCCTTGGGAAGGTGGAGCCAAAGCGCTGTCACATCTCAAAGGCCTCTGTGTGCAACCAGCTGAGCCACAGTCGGATTAACAAGCTACATCTTCATGCAAAAATGCTAAAATCTTCAGCACCAGAACAGTTTGTGAAAGGGCTTCTTGACTCATCCGTCAGAGGATGCACCAGAGCCTTGTGAGCATGTTCATGTCTTCAGACACGATTGTTTTGCACTCATGTGTTGTGCACGAAGCGAAGTTTGATCCGTGGAAACGTCGACCCGAATGCCTTTTGTCCCTCGTGGCTCAGAGTCCTCAGAGAGGACTCCATGTCTGTTACTTTCCATGTGAATCTAATTTATCTGTTAAAGCATGATGAGGCTAAGCGACTGCGCTGGCTCCCTTTGAACAACATACACGCACACAGACACGCATGCACACGCACACACTCATCTTGAAAATTCTAATTTTCCAGGTGCAGAGGTCTGTGGAATAAAGCCAGAGCCACTCATAAGGAAACTGCCTTATTCTCCATCAGCACTCTGGAGCGCCAAAGCTATTATAGCGCCCAGTACTAGCACACACATACAAATGGAGTTTACCACTCAACAGAGAGCACGATGGGGCCCGAGGAGCACAAGGGTGTGAGCGCGAGCGTGCACGCTCAGTTCATTTTCAGATTCTACACGGACAGCGCTCCACTTGTGCTGCGGTGGCACAAGGTGACAAAGTGGAGGTTTAAATGAAAATATTATGCAGCGTTTATAGCTGAAAGCCAACCTGGGCATCAACGCAAACATTTCGCTGTGTCGCCTTAAGATCAACAAAGGGCCAGATCTAAATTAATAGTAGAAAAATGCCCTTAGAAAGACTTCAAAGTGGATGTATTGTACATTCCCACGTTGTGTCGTGAGCTTTTCCTGACAGATAAGAAAAAACATTAGTAAATATGGATTCCCTTGCCTATTTCCACCCACTGTATGGAGAGAGAAAGAGGATTTATTCAGACAGCACGTATACACAGCGACTCACATTGTATACAGTGTGTGGCTGAAATTGGCTCCAGAGGCTTTTCCACTCACATAAAGCAAATATCAGTAGAGGAATAAGATATTGATTTGTCATTTCCCACAGCTAAAGCCAAGTCAACAGAGTAAGAAGGCATGTGACTGGCGGTCCCTCGCCCTTCCTGTCCTCTAAAAGCCTTTTCTCCACAGTGATACACCGAAATGAACCCTTCTGTAGTTTACATCACAAACAGTCCTGTGCATGTACGCACACTTGATTGGTATTCATGTGGCCCTTCTGTCTATCTGCACAAACCAAACAATTGGAATTTGTAGTATTCTGCTCCCACAGGCTGAACAACAAGTTCCCGTTCACACGTCTCGAGGAGGGAAACCAGGCAGGGAAGCCGTAGAGTTGAATCAATTGAGATTATGCTCACCGCCTCTTTATTGAGGTATATTAACAATAACAGCTGTTTATTAGGTTCAGGTGCTTGCTTGTTAGCACAAATAGCTCATCAGCCAATCACATGGCTGCAACTCAATGCATTTAGGCCTGTAGATGTGGTCCAGACAACCTGCTGAAGGTCAAACGGAGCATCAGAATAGGGAAGAAAGGGGATTTAAGTATGTCAGAAACTGCTGAACTTATGGTTCGAGGTATCAAAAAAGTAACAGTCGCTCAAATAATCACTCATTACAGCTAAGAAATGCAGAATACCAGCTCTGAACACACAAGACGTCAAACCTTGAAGATGGCCTACAGCACCAGAAGACCGCACCAGTGTCACTCCTGTCAGCTAAGAACAAGAAAGTGAGGTTACTATTGTGCAGGCTCAAATGTGGATCGGAAAAACTTTCCCTGGTCTGACAAGTCTGAATGTCAGCTGCGAAATTCAAATGTTTTGGCCGGAATTTGGTGCAAACAGCATGAAAATATCTCCCACACCATTCTTGGCCTACTTTGGGCCCCTCAGTACCAACTGAGCAACTGCGTGAGGCTATCATGTCAACATGGAACAAAATCTTGAGGCTCGTTTTGCCACACAGGAGTCGCTGTTGATCTCTTGCTCCCCCTGCTGGCCGAGGAGTCAAAAACCTGTGGCAGAGGGAAACGGCAACAAATGATTAATAATCTTTTTTTTTTTTTTTAAATGCTCTTAAAAGCTGTGAATCACTGTTGTGTGAGGCTTTTAAAGCAGTTGTGAAAATCACCAATATTATCATGTCTGCAGCTGTAGGAACATGAACGCATGCACAATGCCAAAGGACATCTAAGGCTAGAATTAAGCAAAAATGCCACATTTTATCATTGAATTAATTTTTAGTTTGGATTAAATCAGCTGCAGTCACTGGCTCCTCTCTAATGATGGCAGGCTGTGTGTTCAAGCACCAGAGAAATAACACCTTCGATAATGAAATGCATGAGCATGAATACTGTGGATCGTTTACTTTTCTCCCGTTTTTTTGCTTGTCCTTGGTTGAAAAGTTGGACAAATTATTCCAACTCTTTCTATCACCACACATTGATTACTTTCCAACAAACATCTGCTTGACCCTACATTCTTCTTTTCTGTAGAAACAATTGCTTTTGCTATTAGACTCATAATGAAGCATATTGGGTTTGATGAAAGGTGTTGCATGCTTCTATTGGCAGGTGTGAGATGTTTTGTATCTGTAGTTTCCAGCTCATACTGCGTCGAAAGAATTTTCTGCCTCATCAGTTAAAGTGGAGTCATATTTTAAATAATTGGTCCACGAGAGGAAGATTTGAGTTTGTTCTTATGGTTTTATGCAATCTATTCTCTTTTGCTATGATGGAAGTGCCACTTGGGGTTAGTAAATTGGTTAAATGTAGAGCTGAGGATGCTGCTTTTGCAGTTTACTGTTTCTTTAAGGTTAAATTATGAAGTATCGTGAATTTATTTTATAATATTTGAGTTTTCATCAACCCTTCTAATGTAGACCAATATATAATTTTAACCAAATACGACTTGTTGCACATTAAATGTCACCAGAAAACCGTCGGTATGTTGAGATGTTGCCTGGAGCTGGAATTGTAGTGACGCATAATGTCCACGTGGTGGCGTATGATGGTACTACGTACGGTTTGCTACCCTTTGAATTCACCAATGAAGAAGTGATTCAATGGAAAGTGGACTTCCGAGTGAATTAAGGTAAATGCGTTTTTATTAAGTTTTTACTTCATATTAATTCTTGTGTTCGGTAGAAAACAAAAAAGCAATTCAATCGTTATTTGCATTGATTCTGAAACGCAGCACCCCCTTGGGAATATTTGTTGTATGTTTTATGTACGTTTGTTGCGTTCGGAATGCGCATCCCTTTTTTAAATGGTTTCGCGCTCAAGTTGTGTTTTCGTGTGTTTTCATGTAAGAAAGACGCTCGTATTTATTTTGATAAAAAGAGTACAAACTGAGCATTTCTCTTTCATTTAAATTACCGAACTGTCTGCACTGGGAAAACAGATGAACACACTTCTGAAACTAATTAAGTTGTTTTATAAGTTGTACCCATCTTTGTCATTTTGATAGGTCACGTTCATGTCCTTGAACAAAAATGAAATATTACTGCTGCGTTGTCAGCAGTAATATTTTTGATGGTTTATACTTGACGATGTAGCACAATAGAGCTGTACGATTGTGTAACCTGAATAAAATAATCAATTACCCGAAAAAATCCTTTTTGGGGCTGTTTCTGCAGTACTATAATAAAAGGTTCCTGCTAGCTATGATTGGGAACCTCCTGTTCAGTCATTATAACTGAGTTTGCATTATCAAATCCAATTATTTGTAATACAGTGGAAATGGCTTTTGGACAATCACACAAAATACATTTAAATGGCTTTTGCTAATTTACAATAAAAAGGATGTTACATATTACAAAAAAGATTAGTTGCAAATGCCATCAGCCTCAAATGTGGCTCCTGTTGCTCTCAAGTTCAGTGTTTTTTGGTTTTAGAGTCTGAAATGAACTTTGATAATGGATGTCATCTGAGTTGAATAAAAAAAATTGCTTTGGCCAAATTTGGATTTCGTGTTATGTTGAAAAAAGCCCATCCATCATCTAAAATCCCTCATCGTTTCTTTTGGATGACAGGAAGAACGTCTTCAAGGAACTCAGGAAACTCCTGAATACCTAAGATTGGACCTCTTTGACAAATTAAAATAAAGTACTTGGAAAAGCTCACTGCTGACAGGGCAAAGCAAAGTCTGCTTTAATGCGGTTTGAGCTAAACACACTGGTTCCATTTCTGTACCTACACATGCAGGTGAGGAGCACTTTGCAGACCTCATAACGTGCATGGAAGCCAAACAAAGTTTGGCTGAACTGCGCAATATTTCGTCATCATTTCCCATTTGACCGTTACCATCATCCTGGGCAATAAACCGTAGAATATTGCCGCAGAAACAAGATTAAATGACGTCATGGCCGAAGAACCTGTGTCAGCTGTGCAGCTCCTCAGAAGCCAGAAGGTCAAACTTATTGAGATTCTCAGCGCAGACGCTGATTTTGTCCTGCAACATGCCGACTCGCGCTGCCTGCTGTCCTGTCGCAGCTACCAGCAGGTGAAGGCTTGTCGCGTTCCCAGTGAGAAAACAACAGAGCTGCTGGATCACATCATTCAGAGGGGGCCTGAAGCGGCAGAGGGCCTGATCAGGCTACTGAAGGATGAGGCCCTGCAGGAAGCTTTCCCCAGGCTTCACTTTATGAAGGATCAGCAAGTCAACACAGCATCCTCAGGTAGAACAAAGTCACCACTGTCAACAGACTTGTCCAGATTCTGTAATTAGTTTTTGATATAATTAGACGAAACATCAAGGAAGAGACAAGCAGCTCCTGTTTCCCAGCGCTCAGCCAAAAAGATCTGCAACACCGGTGGGTGGAGCTGCAGTCCGATCCTTTAATCCTGAGCCCGAGAGCCCAGTATTCACCAGCCTTGGTCTCGTTTCACATCCCTCGTAGTGAAGGAGAAGCAGCTGATGACCGTGGCTCGAGCCATCGGGAAAACTTGGCGAGAGATCGGCAGACTTGCGCTGGACATCCCCACTGTGAAGCTGGAGCAGTTTGAGGAGGACCACCCGCTGCACGTGGAGCGGGTGTTCGCCATGCTGCGCTACTGGTGCACGTGTCAGAGAGAGAAGGCCACCGCCGTTCACCTGCACGCTCTGCTGTGTCAGGGGGATTGGGCCCTCCCCCCAGAAAATATTGACTTTCTGCTCGAGTCCGACTGAGGCGGCCACGTGTGTATCTTGGAAAAATACTCGAGTCCTTTATGGAAATTCCCCACAGACAGATTTGTTAACTATGTGTGAAAGGTCAGGTAGATAGATAACTTATCATCCTTCAGCTTTTCTGTGAAACTGCAGCTCTTTTCAGATAATATGAAAAATCAAACCCTTTTTTTCCACTGTTTTATAATCCTTTCCATTAGGAAAGAATACATATTAATGTATTATTCCCAGTCTTTCTTTTACTGTACCCGAACTGAACAGTTGGTGGGAATTTTGTGGAAATGCTTGCAAAAATTCCTCTGATACAGCAATTCGTATCCATCTTATATGGCTGCAGCCTTGCCAGGTGTTGTGTAACAATAAAGACATTACGCCACAGTGTTGGAGTTCTTGGAAAGGTTTATTCTGACTTGATTGTGAATGAGGTTCGCCTCTGATATAAATTGATTTTATTTGCTTCAAAGGTCGGCGTGCTCCCTCACTCATTATTCCATGACTTTGGTTGTCCCTTTCTGCTGTCCTCATTTTCAGCCCACTCAAGCAAAGTCGACGCACTGATTTTTTTTTTCCCCAACCTCCAGATATGGCAGACGTGGTTCCATGTGAGTATTATAGTCCATTCCATCCTAAAACTGTGAAGTAGATATTTGAAATGTTTTTAAATGTTTTATCAACAGCAATTGGGCTGGTAGAGGACCTAGCCGGTCCCCAGCACCCTGAAGACTCCCTCGTTAATCACTCGGAGGGACAGTTCTTCCTCAACGAAGCCTTCAAAATTATTGTCGACGAGGTGCTCAACAAAGGCACCGACGTCCAGCAAAAGGTCTTTCGTGTTGCATTCATGACAGAATGCATTCTTAGGTCATCTGAACACTGCTGTTGTCTTTTTGTTGCAGGTTTGTGATTGGAAAGAACCAGAGGAGCTGGCTCAGCTGCTGGACCTGGAGCTGAGAGCAGCGGGCGAGCCCCATCACAGGCTCCTGGAGAGAGTCCGGGACGTGGCCAAGTACAGCATCAAAACAAGTACAACTGCTGGCTCACACCAGTATATATTCACATATTATTTAGGGCACTTTATTTCTGTACTGCACTTTCTAATACTTGGGTGGGGAAAAATACTGCCTTTATTATTTTATTTTTTCCAAAATATACATTTTGAGATTTTATTTTATTTTGTTGTACTGTAGGTCATCCGCGGTTTTTCAATCAGCAGTTTGCTGGGGTGGACTACCATTCCCTGGCTGGGAGATTCCTCTCTGAGGCTCTCAACACGAACCTGTGAGCATGAAATATCCCAGTAGCCAACTGGAATACTGTGGTTTTCAGAAAAAGTCACAAATTCAACTACGATTCCTCATAAATCGCCGTTCTCACCTTTGCGGTTAGTGTTTAAGTAACGTGAACATTTTGCTTCTATCACATCTGAAGCTACACCTATGAGGCCGCTCCGGTGTTTGTGCTGATGGAAAACGAGGTGCTGAGAAGTTTGCGTCAGCTGATTGGTTGGACGGAGGGCGATGGCATTTTCTGCCCGGGGGGGTCCACCTCCAACATGTACGCCATGAATCTCGCACGCTTCCAGCTCTTCCCCGAGGTCAAAAGCCAGGGGCTGTGCGGGCTTCCTCGACTTGCCATCTTTACATCTACGCAGGTGAGACACATCTCTTAAACGTTGCTCGTATGAAGATGTTAAAGTGTAAGAGTTGCTCGAGTCCTCATTAAATCTGAGTGAGGACAGTTGCCTTTTTCCCCCGCAGAGCCATTATTCTGTGAAGAAAGGGGCGGGCTTTCTGGGCATCGGAACAGACAATGTCATCTTGGTGAAAGTGGACGATGGGTAATGTGCTGTTTCATCTAACAGCTGGGACAGAAGGAATTTGAAGATGTCATCCGGGAAGGAGCATAAACGGTTTATCTCTGTTTGTGTTTGTCCCACAGAGGCTGCATGATTCCAGAGGACCTGGATGAAAAGATAGCGCTGGTAAAATCTCAGGTAATGATGCAATATTTACATTAGCAAATGTCTGTACAGTATGGTGCTGTGTCTGTTAGTGGCACCACTTTTAACACAATGAAGTCAAAGTCATCAGTATTGCACAGGTTCACTGTGAGGTTGTTTCCAGGGCACGGTGCCTTTTATTGTCAGCTGCACAGCAGGAACCACAGTGCAGGGTGCCTTCGACCCTCTGGACCGTATAGCTGATGTCTGTGAGAAGCACAAGCTCTGGATGCATGTGGACGTGAGTCATTCCTCTCGAAGATAGAATCCATGTCTGCTGATGACCAGCTTCTCCCAACTGGGACATCATTATATATGTTTTATAGTGTTTTCATATATAATGAATACATGTCTAAATTTAGTGAATAATAACAACCATACAGTTAAATTCAAACATAGTTGTATTTTCTTTTGTAGGAATGTTTGCACAAGAGTAGATGTGACACAGACGGCTTCAGTTGTGTTAGCACTGGCTTTAAAGCAGCATTTCACCTTCAGACTTCTCATCTGATATTTCACGATGCCGTAACCGTGTCTGGATTTTGGACGTCGTAGGAAATGAATCCCGTTTCAGTCGCGTGTGAATAAAGTTTCTGTTGAAGTTATGAAAACGTGATTTCCTCAGGGTGCCTGGGGAGCGAGTGTTCTCTTCTCCAAGCAACACAGACATCTGTTGAAAGGCATAGAAAGGTGGTAAAGTATATTTTAGAAATATGGCAAATGCAACATTTTCACTGTAAACCAGTTAACATGTATATGCGTATATGTACGTGCATGCAGAGCAAATTCAGTTGCTTGGAACCCACATAAGCTGCTGCTGGCTGGTCTTCAGTGCTCTGCCCTGCTGTTGCGGGACTGCACGGTTTGTATTCCCGTTCTGAGACTGCTCAGTCATCCCGTTTACGTTGGAGGTTATTGAAAATGTTCGACCATAATGGTAACGAGGCAATCTTTAATCAGGGTTTGCTGAAGCGGTGCCACGTTGCCAATGCTACATACCTGTTCCAGCAAGACAAATTCTATGATCTCGATCTGGATATTGGGAACAAGTCGCTGCAGTGCAGCCGTAAGGTTGACTGTCTCAAACTGTGGCTCATGTGGAAAGCTGTTGGCTCTAGTGGCTTGGAAGAACGTGTGAATAAAGCATTTTTCAACGCAAGGTAAGCGGCTTCAGCACACTATGAGATGCAAATTATGTCTTATTTTAAGATCAAAGAAATGTGTTTCAGTACAGGGAAAAAGAATCTGTTTTTAATAAATACGGTGATTCATGAATTTTGAATCTAAACCAATACTATAGAATTATTCAAATGTTTTTATGAGCCAGGAAACCAAACTCTAGTGAAGGCTTGTCTGTTGTGCAGGTACTTTGTACAGGAGCTGAAGAAAAGAAAAGGCTTTTATCTTCTGCATGAGGTAAGTCATGATTTAAGGAGAGTCAAATATATTTCTGCCCTTGGATTATTTTTAATACTTGCCTGTTTTCTCTGTGATCAGCCAGAGTTTTTGAATATCTGCTTCTGGTTCATACCGCCCAGTCTGCGGGGAAAGGAAGGAAATCCAGATTACCAGGAAAAACTGGCCAAAGTGAGTTTTTAGGCTGGAATATGGTGTCTCCATCGTCTATCCAGATGCATGTAGGGGCCAATTTGGTACAGCAATTACCTCTTTCTCTTGATCTCGTCACAGGTGGCTCCAGCCATCAAAGAGCGCATGATGAAAAAAGGCAGCATGATGGTCGGATACCAACCTTTAGAAAACAAAGTCAACTTTTTCCGCATGGTTGTCCTGTCTCCACTGGTTTCCCAGGAAGACATGGATTTCTGTCTGGATGAAATTGAAAGGCTTGGTAATGACATGTGAATAAAACCCTAATAGCATGTGTAGGCTGCACATATTTGCAGCTTTTGAATAAATCCTGCCAACTTTAGTTTAAACTAGCTAAAAAAACACTCAAAGTGCAGACCTCTTCCAAGCAGGCCATTTTGTGACATCCATCCATAGTTTGGAATATATATAAGCTGTATTAGGTTACATAACATAGGTGTCTTTATGATCAACGTTACACCAAAATGTAATTGTCTTTTCCTTGGCACATTAATATTTCCTGAAAATGTTAATAAAATCTGTTCTAAACATTTTTGGTTATTTTTCTTGGTGATTAAACAAATGCCAACTGTCACATAACCTTGGCTGAGCTAATAAGCCATAGTTAGGATTGTATTTTATGTGGGTGGTGGTCTACTTTTAATGAGATTACAATTTCATGCACATATCACATTTTATTTTTCAACACAAGCATAACAAACTCAGGTAAAGTGGTAGACTAGACTGTGAATGTGTTTATGTGCTGTTAGCCCAGCCGTAATCATGCATGTGTGATGCAGTCGTGTTTATTTTCGGTGGCTCTTTCCAAGAGCCTGATGCTTTTTAATGTCAGGATAGTCTGACAGCTGCTTTGATGAGAAGGCTGAACGCTCAGCTTTTTTATTTTATGAACAGTTTAATCTGCAAATGAGCCATGTGTTAGAACGAGAAAGGTTACAGTGTAATTGTGTAGTGGCCTTGAAATAATGATGCCGTTGTTTTCTGTGAACGTGATCTTTTTAAATTTTTATAAATGTTGGCAAGCCACACAAATGTTTTCATTCCATCCATCAATGTGTTTCTGTCAGATCTCCAGGCCTGGGATTCAAGGGCTGTTTAATTTTTGTTAAAGATCCCAAATAAGTGTAGTGAATTCACATGTTCTGCTCTAGTGTGGTGCAAGGTTATTACGATTTTTGCAAACATGAGTTTTGATGTCTACTGCTAAAAATGGTCTCAATGTGATTGTTCACGTTGTTTATGGTAATTTAATTACATTATTTGTATTTTTTTTAAAAACTCCCCATACATAATTGAAAACATGTCAATGTACACTAGGCTAAATGATCATGTATTATAAGGTTAAGAGTTCTCCATGTGCTGTGACCACATTGATCCAAGGAGTTTCAATAAATACTTGCATCATCTATCTACTAAATCCTGACCATTTTTCAGGTAGCTCGGCTTCATGTACTAGTGTCAAGTCTGCAACTGAGAAAACATCAAGTGAGATTTGATACTTGTTAAAGGTACCAAAAAAAACCTCCCCAAAAATTGGACATAAAAAGTTGCATGGAGTGCTGCATGGGTTTTGAAAAGCCCAAAAATGAAACAAAGTGTAATGTCCCGGGTGCTCCTCAGTGTAGGGATCCAACTTAATGTTTTGAGGAGTTCTGAGGCACCCAAAGGGACTATTGGTTGTGAAGCCTTCATTTCATGGGGGCTACGGAATCATAAATTTAAAAAAAACAAAACAAAAAAACCCAAACTCCACATACTTTGGGAATCTGCAACTAAACGCCAAGTCGATCGATTTTATCTGAAAGCGGCCGCTTTCCCTCGCAAGTATGGCCGCTCGTGCGGTCACGTGACGAGCATCCCAACCAATCGCCGCGCTCCTCGACGATCACTTCCGGTGGTGTTTCCTGTCAGTGTTTGTAAACTGAGGAAAAAAAATTGGAAGTGCGACAAGATACATTAATCCCCAGAAGTGTTAAAAGGGAAGGGTAAGCAGATGGACTTGTACTCTTGCTTTGCTGAGTGTTTTAATGTCCGCCAAGTGTGCGTGTGAGCCGGCTGGGGCGGGAGAAGACGGCGTTATTTGCGCGGTCGGCGCGGATCCTGCACGCCCTGCCTGGCTGTTGTTGTGTTGTCTGCGGGGGGGGTGGGGGTTCAGTCACACCAGAGTTGTCCCACAACCCAACTACTGGCTAGCTAGCATTGAAATAGATTCAGTTTAGAATGAGGCAAAACGTGTATTGGCTGCTCTTACTGCGGGGATCCACTTAGGAAGGGGGTGCCTTCATTTGTGGCGGAGTAAGCGTCTCCATCGACTATCGAATATCCACAAAAGACAGTTAAACGTTTCCCGAATGAGTGGCTAGCTAGCTCCTGCAAAGACCCCTTTCTAGCACATAAAAGGTGGTCTACACCAACCAGAGCTATTCGGGGGCTCTCGAAACAAGCCATGAAAAACTAAAAAAATACTTACATTTATCACGTAAAACTTATGTCTTGATAGTATAATTTTGATTGTATAATTGTGCCGTAGCGTCAAGACACTCAAATATGCACAGATTTGAGATAATGCGAATATTCTACTTTTTTTTTTATTCATATCACCTGCAGATTTGCTCTGGCCGATTCACACTGACCTCAGCTGAGCATGTTTGTTAATATATAATTTCCCCTCTTGTGCATGTTATTGTCTTGTTTGCTTTTCTTTTGTTTCCTTTTGTTGTATTATATTTAACTGTCCGACTGGTTTCTCCCACTCACAGAAACATGTCATGCACCAAACCATTGGGGCTTCTGTGCCTGATAATCTAATGTCAGAACTTCATTTATGGTCACAGATGTACAAATTAGGGGATTTGGCAAATCTACTCATTCCAACTCCTAAAAATGTTAGCTTTATGCTTTGTCATGCCTCTACTTTCAGGCCTTGGCCCCTGATGATTTGGGTGGGTGTGATCTCATCTGTTACCCCTAATCCTGAGTGAAGTGTCCCCCCTGTTTTCCCCAAACACACACGCATTCAAACAGCGACGATGACACACCATTCCAACAACTCTGTTCGAGACCATATGAAATGGGTCAGTGCGAATCACTTTTCATCTCCAGAAACATCCTGGTGCCAGTTTCTCTGTTCCCTTTTCACACCCCCTCCTCCATCCCACCACTGCTTGCGTGCGCAGTCATGGCAAAGATGATCACTTTGGTTCCTTTGGTCGAAGCTGAAATCAGAATAATCTGAAAGGGTTTATTTTTGTAAAAGCATTTGCTCATTGTCCTTTTATTACTCTTAAATAAAGCCCACATTGTAGAAACGCTTGATGTAACTAGGTCAAATGAAATTGAAGTGTGATTTATCCCGATTTTTGACAGCTCTGCTTTTGCTTTGATATTTCGTTTGCATCACCAGGCTGGGTTGCTGGGCTGCGAGACGGTGTTGTCTAGCATGGCCCTCATGCAAGCGAACAATATCCCAGGCCAAAAGAGAATGACGTCACCCTTGGGTCAGGGGCACAGGGCCAGTCCTGAGAGCCACCAAGCCAACACACATCATAGCCACAACCACCACGGACACCAGGTCCACCATGGACAGGCCCACCACAGCCACGTGGGGCATCCATCCACTGGGAGCTGCCCTCCGCTGGTGAGATAGAAAGAAATAGGACCTGAATGGCCTTTAAAGTGATTTCTGAACAATTTTTGGTGATGCATTCGTAAGACGGACTCGCAGAACTCGTTTAACTGCCATCATTTACACTTCATGCAAGGAGAGATGCTCGCAGATACAAAATAGTGTATTAAACTATAATCGATATTCTATTAAGTGTTCAGTATTAAATGATGGCAGGTTGAGTCAGTGAGTTGACATTTTGCCGTTCTTTACCTTAAAAGCTCATCAGAAAAGATGGCGATTATCACTCATCGAGGATGATGGATGGAAAAGACATCCAGGCAAATCAGAATATGCAGCCCAAGAAGAAGCACAAAAAATCAGGGTCATCCATCAAAGTAAAGGAGAAGGTGGAGGTAGGGGCAATGTTCCGCCTGCAGTGCTCCTGCTCAGTCGTCTCCTCCAGTTCTAACGAGTCTTGTTGTCAGCATTTACTTTCAGCCATCGACATGGACGACGACAGCGCCCTGAAAGTCCAGAAGAACTTCATCTGTGACCACTGCTACGGAGCGTTCCGAAGCAGCTACCATCTCAAACGACACATACTCACGCACACAGGTGAGGAGACGAGAACGTCAGCAGTTTGCATCTGAACTTTACTCCCACGAATAAAAGGGACAAAAGAATAAGACAAAGGTTGTTTTTTTTATGTAGTAGAGTGTTTCTGGTGGAGATCTTGATGAGCTATGGATCGTTGTTGCTTGTTTCCAGGAGAGAAGCCGTTTGCCTGTGATGCGTGCGACATGCGGTTCATCCAGCGCTACCACCTGGACAGACACAAGAGAGTGCACAGCGGAGAGAAGCCATACCAGTGCGATCGCTGTCACCAGGTGGGTTTCGGAGAGCGCTTCGGACGGTTCTCATGCTGGTGCTTTTGTTTTGGAACTGAACCAAACCCGCGCTTCTTTCCCCTGCAGAACTTTTCACGGACTGACCGGCTGCTGCGGCACCGGCGCCTGTGTACAGTTGGCGTGACTAAAGAGGAAAGCCAGTTCTCACAGGAAACATCTGCCCACCCAGCTTCCTGGAGCCCTTTACAGCCTTCCAACAACCGCCTGACAGTGTGACATCCTGCAGAGCTCCTCCCATTATTCATTCATTTAATACCTTTTTTTTTTATTTTATTTTTTTAAATTCTGCTGTTATATCATCAAACTGGCTAAAGCAGAACTACTTGATTGTGGACATCAGATATCACGGCAATAACTGAACTGAACAAAACCTACGTCTCCTTTCTGAACACGCGTGAGTCCGGGTCGGTTCTGCCGCCAGCTGTGAGCAGCTTTGACTGAATTCACCAACAGGTCCCGAGCGCCGCGCGCCAGAACAACTACAGGAGCGCCGCGGTCCACGCTGCTGAGGTAGTATCTGCTCACCTAGACGATGCTGTGGGTGAAAACGACTTTGACACTGAGTCAAATATGAAAGAAGCAAGAGTAAGGAATTAGTTATCCACTTTAGTCTTTTATTTTAACACGTGTCTTAAAAGGACTAATTTTTTAAGTTATTCCTTTAAAACACTAAAGGATGTCCTGGAGTTCCTAAAGTTTTTTTTCAACTGATCTTAATATTAGTTCATTTTAGTCTTCTTGCTTGTTTAAAATGGGTTTGGGCTGATTTTTTTAATAAGGCACAGCATTGAAATCCAGCAGAGGCCAACACTTGTCTTAAGACGGCCTTATTGTTTCAATGTTTTTATTTTTCCTGAAGTCCCTGTGTGACTCCCCCACCACCGACACCACCACTTTTTTTAACAGTGACTGCGTACCTGGACACCTCATCAGTGTTTTGGCTTTTTAGAGAGCATATTTTGCTAAGTCAGCATATCCCAAGTCCTGATTTTTCCACAAACATTCCTTGAAATGAATGCGGCACCTCCAGGAAGATGAATTCAGACAGCTGCAACTCTCCTGGCAGGTTGATAGAGCTCCACCTGCGTCTCGACCCGACTGAATGTGATCTGCATACAGTGCCATGTTGTTTCATCTCAAGATCAACCCTCAGCATCTTCAGTGAAGGTGACTACCGGTAATTGTACGCATTGGACGGGATAAAAGTCCACACGGTGTTTTCTTCTTGTATTCAGGCCTCTGTACAGTTCCTGCCGACTGTAAACACTGGACTGAAGAGATTAGCTCAAGTGTAGAGGATTTGATTGTAGATTGGTACTTCTGTTGCTGTCAGACTTTTACATTATGTTGAATGGGTCCATCAATGATGTGTACTTTTTATGAAGGTAATATATATTTAAAATGTAATTAGATGTAGAAGATAGTATGTATGGGACCTACTCAAAATCAGAATATCTACAAAAGTATAATCCTTAGATGATTTGATTTTTTGCCTTTTTTACAGTCCTTGTGTTGTCATCTTGTTACTTGGTAGTAAGAATTAAATCTAAGCTGCCAATCTTCCTCTTTAGTATAGCAGTCACCCTATTTTTTGACATTGCATGCATTTTGTTGGAAGATCTTGTATACATTTTATTTTGGTAAAGAAAGACTTCAAGTTCTTTTTTTCATTTTGGGACTGAAGTTAAAAAAAACTGGGCTCAGTCATACTGTATTATAAAACTCAAGAGTTTCAATAAAGCTGTTTTTTCCTAAAACAGGCAAATGTGGGGGTTTTTTTCTTAGTAAAGGGAATTTCTGTACAGTCTGTCCCTCAAATAGCATTTACAGTGTAATGCGCTAATATTGCCAGTAGGTGTCGTCAACGGCCTCATGAGGTTTATTTACCTGGTAATATTAAAATCGATGTTAAGCTGCAATGCTGCTGGAACGGGGAAAAAAACCTGCATCGGTTTGATTCAAGTAAATCTACATTTTAGGAGTTGCTACTACGTAATTCTCCCTTTAGTTAGCTTGCACAGCTGTACATTCTTAAAATTGTGCAGCCCTCGCTTGCACCAAAAGAGGGCGGTATATCCTCAGTGAAGTCTGCTTCATGAAATGCATTTCCTGCTGCTGGCTACGTGTTTGTGATCAATACGAACCTGGTCAGAAGGTGATTACTCCTCTGAACAAACGACAACATGAGGTATGCAAAAATAAATATACCTGCAGCGCATGAACAACAGGTTCAAGTCGAACTGAGCCATGAAACAGACGGCAGGTAACCCTGGCGACAGCTGATACCCACAGTCAGAATGGAGGAATGAGTTTCCATCCGAGCAGGTACGGCCACATCAGTCGTGTGTTGGGAAGTGCACATTGTGCCCTTCGGCACCTCTCTTTGCTATTGACCAGTTCGTTAATTAAAGCATTAGGATAGGCAGGATGAGATCAGCCTGAAGGCTGCGAGGAGTGTGCGGTTACCCCCATGGGAGACATCCCCTCCCTCTGCAGTCTGATTTACAGCACCCACAGGCCCCTGGCACTTAACAATGGACCTCCTTAAGTGAGGTAGATGGGGAGGAGAGTAGAGAGATGGAGATAACCCTCCATCTTCATACACAAAGTGCTGAAATCATCTCGGTTTGAAATCATCCCTGCTCGCTCCGTCTCGCAGGGAGTCGGTCCGGAGTGTGGGAGTGCCGCCTCTGCTCGGTCCGAGGGTTCCCTCCTAAGAGTGATGGCCGGACTCTCTGCGCGCTCACCTCTGCTGTCAGCAGGGATGAAAAAATAGGCCATTCAAAGAGAAATCTCCTCAGCCACCGGTAAATCTGCCCTGGCTGTAAATACCGAGGCTCTGCAAACATGCGGGCGGTGCGGGGCTTCACCAGTCCGCAGAAACTGTATCCTGCAAATGTTTGGATGCCCTCTGGACAAATACATCACCGCCGTGCAGCGGCTGACTGCAACCCTCCCAACGATGGCTCCCTCTCCCCGAGGTGTGGGAGAGCCTTTTCATCTCCGGCTGTGATTAATAAAGGAATTGCCACCCTCTTGAAAGCACCCCCTCCGAGCATCCATCACGCCGTCGACAGCCCACCTCTCCGTGTTAATTAGCGGTGATATTTAAGCTGTCTAAGGTGTTGCGCGGCCGTCAGTGCACTGACGCCGCTCATCATTAAAATTTCAATCCCCGCGTCCGAGTTACTCCCACTCTCTCGGTGAGCTCGTCCTGAACGCACCGGCAGAGTCACCCAAGGTCACCGCCGAGGGAGGGGGGAACGGCCGAGGCTTTCTGTCATTTCTGGGGACAGGAACTGAAATTTTCTCATGATGCTATATTTCATTATGAAGAAAGAGTCATCCGGCATGAATCTAAACATTCAAAGCGAGCATGACTTATTAACGATTAGCAAATATTGCAATATTCCCTGTTACTCAGGGCCATTATTTGGAAATAAATTATGGATGCAGCCGAATCCCGGTCTGCCTTTTCCCTGAATGGCCTCCTGCACCAATATCACAAATCAACTGACATGAAAATAAAGAGTAGCTGCTTTAAATCACACCTCAATCAGCCATTTTTTAACCATTTTCGAGCGCTTCGCCCAACATAAAGGTGGTACCTATTTTCAATCTCATCTATGGATGACCCATCCGTCATCCACTCTCATAACACACCATCTCTGATGGGAAATGTTCTGTCAGACGGTGCATCCAACCGTCCCAAATTCAGATGTATGCCGCTGCTTTAGTTTTCTAATTAGTGCAGCTCAAGAAGATTAATTAGCCGCTGCATCCGCCATCATTCCCACTTCTCCAAATATCATCGAAACACCTCATTGGCGAGCGAGGGAAAAGCCATTTTTGGCTCATACGCGCACGTTTTCAGTGGTTCGGCTCATGAATATTCACACGGGGAAATTAATCACCGGTCGAGCAAATTAATCACGAGTCGATTGCGCAGCTGTGGCTTTCAAAATGAGCGTGCATGGGTGAGCTAGCCTGGGCGGAATAGGAAGCTTAAGAAGGAGAAACGATTGTTCGTTTTGACGTGTAACATTGAAAAATAAAATGAATCAGAACCAGTGAATCTGGTGGCTTAAGCTAACCCACCCTCAGCTAACCTAACCAATGCCCCTTTTCCCCGACATTCTGAGGTGCTTTCCTGCATCGGGCTGAAACTTAAGCCAAACAGTCGTAAACTATTATCCCTTAGTTTAAAAAAAACGTCAGTATTGCAAACAGTAGCGCTCTCACACCGAGGTGGGGGCCCTCCTGCTCTACCACCACCTCCACCGAGGTCTGTAGCTCGCTGATATATTCACAGAGATCAAGTTCACCGGCGCTGGACCTTGTTGCCGAGATTTATTCCAGTGCAGAGTCATCCACATTCCCCTTGACAGGATGGACTTTGAGATGGAGGCGCGTTCAGCCTCGGCAGATACGTTAACACGCCTTGGCCTTACGCCATCCTATTAATTCACAGCCTGTACGGACACGCTTGGACTAGGCTGCTTTTTACGGGTGGAAAGCCAGCAGCCGCCACCAGACCATATCTGGCCTTCAGATTTCCCAGGCTCTCGCTGCAGGATTTAGGACCTAAACATCTGCATGGTCACATGTTCTATTAAACATTCCACTTAATTTAAGGCACTAATTTCTCCTTCAGAATCGCTCCAGTTCATCAAAGGGAGAGGCCATTATGCGACAGAGCAGAGCGCGCCTGACAAATAAAGAACATTAACAGCAAACTCTTCAGCGGAATGAATAACAGATTTCTCTCTGCCTCTTCAAACACACCTCCAAACTATCCATCACTCCCGAGTTCAGAGGGATCGTGTCAGTTAAAGATGTAAAACCTGTTGCCACGCTCGGGTACGGCACACTGTCAGGAGACGTGCTGGTTCACCCCAGCTTATCAAGTTCACGGGCAGGTCACTTTTGAAATTACGCAATCTCATCTGACAAGAGCGGCCCAGGGCTTTCCTCGGGCTTTCCCACCGTTCCCCCATATGCTGCAGACGTGCACGAGTGTGAAGTGAAAAGGTAAAGAGGAGGACTTGATAGCTGAGAGAAATGGCAGGGCAGGGCGGCCGCGCTCTGCACCCCAGAGAGATTTCCACGGATCAAGGCTGCTGCAGGGCCACATTCCCGCTCTTCTTGATCCTGTCAGCACAGACTGTCAGACTGATGAAGAGATAGGCTGCAGATAGATGACGGCGTGGCACGAACAGAGGAGGGAGAGCAGGGGCCGCAGTCAGCGAGCTGCTGATGATCGGCCCGTGATTTACTCTCATTGTGCATCTTTTGACCTCCGAGTCAAGCGAAAACCTGCTCTTTATGAGGGGAGAGGAATGAGAAGAACGCTCGCCACCTTCTCAGGATGAAGAACAACAGGGTTGACCCAATCAACCCACATCCAGGAGGAGGGGGGAGGGTCATATGAGCGAAACCATTCAAAGCGTTTTCCATCATTTTCTTCCATTGTTCTCAGGAAGGTCTTTTCTGCCATGACGTCAGCGCCAGTACACTCAAGCCCCGCCCCCCTTTAAGGATGAGGTTTTACGACCGCAACCCGACACCGTTTCTGTGTCCTATGAGCCACAGAGCCGTAACTCACTTCAAAGGCAGGAGGCATCAAATCACAGCGCGCCCGTAAATTAACCTGTCCGCTCCCGGCCAATGAGAAGACGGCATTAAATCTCGGCTGTCGCGCCGGCGGCCAATGGAAAGACGGCGGCGGTAAATCTGTCAGGGCTCGTCTTTTAACGGTGTTGTGGTGTGGTTGGGGAATCCGCGGGGAGGGAGGGAGAAAGTGAGAAAGAGAAAATCACTGGGGGTGGGAGGGGGGGAGCTCTGCAACAGAAAAATGGTTGCCTCTGCATCCACTGGCATCACTAGTGAGATGACGGGTGTGTATCGGCTGAACATGGCCGCGGCGAAACAGCTGATAAACGCGGTGAGACCTTTGAGCGTCGCCAGCAGAAACAGCCATAAAGCTTTATGACCGAAGTGGCTGCGTCTGATGTCCAACTGTCTACAGTGAGAATGACAGACGGCGCGTCGTTTGGCGCGCTCTCGCATCCCGACATCCAACGGTCTGACAACGGCAGTGATGCAGTGGCGTCCCGCGGCCAGCACGCCTCGCCATCAGGCGCCGCAGCCAAACCCTCTGAATCACGGGCAAACCAAAGGAACCAGTTGCGGAGCTCCAAGGAGATGATTGAGACCACTGGTGACGCAGGAGCCACAGGCCGCCGAGGACTTTTGATTCTCCATCCAGCCAATAAAAGCTTTGGCCAGAGGTCATTTCCACAGCTTTCGTTAGCGCTCATCTGGAGCATGCGCTCAGTTAGGAGGAATGTTCTGCACTTTTCTGGCTTGGAGAGTGGAGCAGAGGGAAAACAGAGGGAACAGCAGAGGGAAAACACATCAGCCAGACCATTTGCTCAATTAGCACTATCCTGGGTGATGCGCCTTCATTTTTCCATCATTAGCATCATAAAATAACAGATATTGCAGACTTGGATGAGATTGTTACCAACTATCTATACATCATTATAAATGTTTTTCTCCCCAAAACACATAAACACTGTGCAGCGCAGGCAGACAATAGTGCCGTGGTGGAGGTGTTGTTTTTGGCCCGTCTGTCCCGATGTGGCCATGACTCTAAATTGTATGGGAAACCATAAACAGACCCAGCGAGGGCAACCGGGGCCGTAAACCATGTCAAGCTGCAGAGCTGCTGCACAGGGAGCATTCCTCATCCTCTCCACACGCACAAGCTCACGTGGAATAGCACGCGCTTTTAGCAAGCTTTAATGGTGCATTTTAAAACGCTGGATTTACAAAAAAAAAAAATCTGCTGATTTAGTTCTAGTAAATGCTACTAAACGGCCCACGAACTGCTGATTCCGTTGGTTTGTATTTCAGGTTATACTTAGATATCAATATCAGCCTCAGCACCATGGCTCGGTGTAAACGTGGAAGCCATAGAAACAGAATAGCCTAATTAATCTTAATGCTCTGGGTCATTAAACATCATGTGGGTCTTGGCCTTTGTCCTGCTCAGACAATATAACGGCACTTCCTTTAATATGTTTGCTGTATTAGATCCAACATGCCGTCATTGTTTTCCACCAGTGTTGTTTCTTCTGAGCAGGACAAGCTATTGGATGGTGTTCAGACCCATTGACTGTGACATAAAGACTCTGGAAGCTTGCAGATGATGATAATTTATTGATTTTAATCCACACGGTTTGCTCACACACACACACACACACACACACACACACACACACACACACACACACACGAGCGCGCGCCCTCAACGCCGAGCCACACATTCACTGCATGCATCGATCAATTACAAGGCACTTGTCCACACATCTCTGACAATTTTACTGCATGTTATGCACAGCATGTCAAGGCACAGCACTTCAGACTGTTGTACTTGCGCCGGTATAATTAATATAAATTGCCTAGATTTTTTAAATGATGGTGCGAGTCTAATTAGTAGGCGACTGAAGCCGCGTTGGTGCTGCAGGCCTATCAAGATGAAAAGTGATGGTTTGGACGGGCACCTTGGGCGGGATCTGTTTCATCCCCTTTCTCTCCTCATCCTGACTGGGATCTGATCTAATCACATTTACTGCAGTCTAACCTTGTCCTCTTTAACCTTCACGGAGAGCAGCAGCATCAGCATTGGAGAGCTGAGTCAGTTCCTCTTTAACAGATTCACTCACTACAGTCGGTCTCGTCCTGTCCGTCACTACAACCGGGCAGGGAAATTCACACTAGGCGCTTTCTCTCCAATCATATCTCGCAAAAGCATGTACATCGTACACTTTTACTGCTGGTAAAAGTCCCTAAAATTAGCTCCCATCAAATAACCACCGTGAGATTTAACACATTATTAGAGAGGAGCGGGGAGAAAAAGAATTTCCCACCGGGCAACTGTGATGCTCTAATTAATACTCTGCATTCCAACATCAACGCTTGTGTGTTCGTCTCCGCCAACTGCTGCAGGCAACAGACACCCTCCACATCAGAAATATTCATTTCATCGCCGGAGCCTGTGCCAAAGGACTCATTTAAAGATGAAAAGTGCATATAAAGTGGCAGAGTGCCAGTTTATGAAGAGGCTACGAAGAGTCGTTTAACGGCTTCTGACTCAGACGTATCACAGCATGCACGGGAAGAAAGCTGATTATGACTGCAGGAGCGAGGAGGGAAGACACATAACATAACTAAACCTGCTACTTGTGTCAAATTAGTCGAGTTTGTTTGCATTGTGACACAAATTTTAAAAGAAAAACATGAGGACTAAATATACATTCCCCCAGTAATATTCTCCTAATTTCTTTTATATTCTCTCTTCCCAGTTCTCTCCGGAGCATAAACTCCATTTGCATGAAAATGAGTGTACAAGGTTAGTGTGTTAAGTGGGAGTGTACGCACCGAGGTATACGGCTCATAATCCACTATATAGATTTAATGACGCTATAAAACTTATCGGCATGTAACACAAGAACTAGAGATTCTGACTGTAAGGGAGAGTCTCTGGCCCTTGCTGCTCTTTGGTCTGTGTTTCTCCAGTACCTCTAGCCTTGCACTCTGCTGCAGACACCAGGAGATGGAACCCTTGCACTACTTTCTCTCAGGCTGAGCCCTTGAGGGAGCGGGCTGGACTCGCTGCGCTGCCTTTCTGGAATAAGGAAATATCAGCTCACATAACAGATTATTATGACATGTTCACAACAGTGCTGAGACGTGTTTATTAAGAGGTTCTGACATGGAGGTGCTCCATACAAACATATGAAAAACAGAAGGGTTCATATCATCGGTATGACAGCAGTCATACACACTTTTTATATCCGATGTTGATGTCGAGTGACAGCGTCTAACGCTTAAGATTTATGAAGACATGGAATGTTGTGGCTGAAGGTCTGTGCCCATTATCCTCACGGTGATCGTGTCAAGAGAAAGCCTGGCCGAAAAAAGAACGCGGACAAAAATATATGGACAGTTTTGTCAAGTAGTCCCGGGAGTGTGAGGGCATCAGGCAGCGGCGCTCCTCACGACTCCCACTGATGGAGAGGAAATGACAGGAAAAGGTTCAGTGCCACGAAGACTGGTATGAACGCCGGCTCACTGGAGTGCAGGGCTTCTATCGTAGGAGCGACCACTTGATCTGTTCTTTGGCAGACTGAAGAACCTGAAGGTTTGGAGAAGGTTTGTCTTGTTAGATCAACATGAGAACAGGAGTTTAACATGAGTTTAACCACACCATAACACTGTGATTAGCAGTTGTGCATTTATAAGACAGAACACCGGCATCCTGAAGGCTATGGATGGTGTTGCAGTAGAGAAGAGTGCTTTAATAATGTCTTCTATTGCCAGGTTACAGTGTAATGGCTTAACAGTCGATAAACTAATGGAGCTTTTAAATGTTATAGCACCCAGAGTGGCTTTTTTCCTTACCTGGGTGACTGTCTGCTCTGTCAAAGGCACATCGTCCCCCTAAAAGAACAGATTCATGTGTGAGTTTACTAATGATGGAACCGAGATCACCCCGTGTTGAATGTTTCTGAGATGAGAGAACGACATACTCTGAGGGCCACACGGTGCACCACTTGCTGGGGGTCACTCTCCAGAATCACCCTGAAGGAGGCAGTAAAGCATCACTCAGCCATCCCAGACACATTTAAAGACATCTTTTTCTCAACCGTGTCTTATTGAGAATGTTTTTCATGCTCATTTAAATTTAATAGGCCTTGTATTTGGTGCTCGAAAAGCTGTAGGACACTTCAAGTTGGAAATGTAAGAAAACCTCCAGACATGACGCTATGGTGGCTTGCGTGATTTATTCTTACTTACCCTCCATCAACAATTTCATCCACTGCTAGAAAGAGACCCTCCATATTCTCCAACAAAGCTCTCCGCTCCACGTTTTTTCTGCCATGTTAAAAAAACAAGTTTAATTCTCCCCGAAAAAAGATAAATTTTGATCGACACATTGCAGAAAAATAGCAGCTGTTCAAACGTACCTCAGCATCTGACTGAGTGAATCAAAAAGGCAATTTAGAACAGCCATGAGCATGAGCTGTTGGGGAGAAACAAATAAATTAAAAGCTGTTCCCACACAACAACTCTACAGCAAATTAGGATCATCTGGGGGAAAAAGATATTAACAAAATGGTTTGTTTTGCAACGACAGCGGGTATTTGTGAGTTCACACAACCCGGAAGTAAAATATTTATTACCTTTTATTTTGTACCTGCATCTAACCCGGCATCCATCAAGTGACAAAATGAACTCAAATTAATAAGAAGAATAAGTCAAGGCAAAAGTCTGACCAGTGAATTACACTGTAGTTCATTCTCGAAGGAACAAAACACCTTTTTTCTCTGGCTCTTTGTCTCAATCTCTCTGACATGACAGCGATGAAAATAATAATCAACATGATAATAAAATAATAGAGGAAAAAAAGGTCCCTAAAATCACTCACCTCATTTTCATGGGAACTTCCTATGACATAAAAGAAAAGGTCTATGTTGCTCTTGTAGACAACAGTGAGGCCCTCGAGCAAAGCGATCTCACCTACGAGGACACAAAAGAAACCAGACCTTACATTTCTCTGCAGGACAGATTTATCACTGACAGCCACTAAACTACTTTTAAGCACTCTTCTAAAGTGGTTTATATTTGTTGTGTATTAGCATGTACAATGTGGTTGTACAATAATCCCACAACAGGCATGGAGGAGTAGGACTAGATGAAAGCATCACCAGGTTTCAGGTGTCATTGGGGGTTTTGGGACCTTGAAAATCCCTTGCAAACAATCTAAACACAGCTGTCAGGTTTCATCCAAGCAGGTGTCAGCTGTACCTGTCTTAAATTCAAATTCCAAATTTTATCTCACCAAGGCAAATAAAGTGAAGGAATGAAATGAATTTTCTGGCATTTTTTTTTAAATAATGTACTGAAATCAATGGAAGCAAAAGCTAAATAACCTCTCTAGAGTTGAATGAAAAACATAGTAAATTAAACCTAAGAGTAAGACCTAGCTGTGCTGTATTGCAATTCTTATTTTAGTCACAAAAAGACACTCAATAATAACAGTGGCGGAATTATCACAATTTGGGTCAGTTATTACTGATCAACAGTCACAGAAGAGTTAAATTGAAATAAATTACTGAACAAAGAGAGATCCCACTAGGTACCAAAATAAAAGCTTGACATATTTTTAACATTAAGAGACAGATAAAACTGGCTCATTTCCGTGTGTTGATGTGTGGTGACTGCGTTTCCTCTGTAGAGCAGGTAGAACCAGCACGTTAACGATGATGGTATCGGAGACGACTAATCGGTACTGTATAATATAACCAATGTAGAAAATTCTCCAGGGTTCATATATGTCATACAAACCGTTGTTAATGCTTAAGTTGAACATATCTTACTATCTGTTCGGTGCGTTTTGTTGAAAATGTTCTTCTCAAATGCCTTCTGCTCCTTCACTGTTGGGTAAGTATCATCATAATACTATAAAACAACAAAATACATTAAATAATAATGATTAGCATAGTTGGGAAATTCTCAGTCATACAACACAATATCCAATTACTTCTGTCTAGTTAGTATCATGCTGACCACATCCTACTACTATATATTCAGCTTTCTCAGTACATTTATTGCAAATATTGGTAATTTAAAAAAGGAAAAATAGTAGTATTAAAGGACGTATCAAGATATATATTTATATCAGATTTAAATGACAATCTAAAACGCTTCAGACACCCATGTAAATGTGTGTAATTTACTATACCTTGGCATAAAGCCTGTCTCCATCGTTGTCCAGTATTAATACAGCCTTCACTGTGTACAATGACGGTTCCTGTTGACGCCAATGACAGGAGAAAATTATCCACAATATCACAAGTGACCGGAAAGGATGGGTGCATCATTGTACTTGTCGAGTGAAGGGGAAAGTAATTTGGTCAACGGTTAGCATTATGACAGCGTTTCATGGGATTTATCATAAGTGAACTCAAAACAAATCCACAACTTCCACATCACCAGTGTACACGAAACTAAGCTGTGCGTTGCTAACTGTTAGCATTGCGAGTCGAGTGGCTGATGTTAGCGAGCTCTCGGCGCATTTTGTTGCGTTTGAAACATTTGCTGGTGTTACCCGCCGTAAGACAAAATTTATATTACATGTTCGTTATATGGTGGGAAAATGCAATAGGCGACAATACCAGAATGGGAGAATCCATCTTGTTTCCTTATAGCTGGCTAGCTAGCTGGATAGCGGAAGTGTACGAACGACACGCAGGAATGAAGCTCTTCCTCATTGGTCGTCAAGGACGCTCACGTGGTTCATCCAGGTCAAAGGTCAGTTCTCTGCTTGCTTCACCTATATCTGGTTAGTCGTCATTGGCTAAAACGTAATTGAAACACAGAAAATATTTATTTTTTAAAAAAAGTGACGCTGATGTTCACTGAACACTTTGATAACAATGCACAAAAATGGACAAAAGCAGTGCATTCATGTCGGTTTTTACTTTATGCAATAAAAAAAAACCAGTAAGCTAAAAAGAAAAAGTACATATAATATGGAATATCTACAGTACATATAATATTCATCAATGGAAATTGTCTTGAAAACAATTATGATGAAATAATAAGACTGGCAAATCCACGGCAGGTATGGATGACTGCAATTAATATATAATACTTTTTTATCAAAAATGCACATTGCCAATCTGCTTTTTTTCTTGTTGGATTTTATCAATTTCTAAATTTGGGCATGACTTTCATGGCTTATCATAAACTGAGACTCGGGTTTAATACATTAGTCCATTATAATAAAAGTTTATTTAGCCTAAGTGGAACATTTGTTCTGTAGTAACAAATAATTTCTGCAAAGTTGTTCACACAGCTTCTAATTTTGCATCTTGTTATTTTAATTTAATGTTGCCTTTATTTCACTATTAAAACATTAAATGTGTATGATAATCTAAAACCTAATGGCCCATTAATAGAATCTTGACAGATTGTTTTGCAGGACGAGTTCACAAACACCAAAACCCTCAAGAGTCTACAAGCCACTTTAGCCTGTATTCATCGAAATCTTTTTACAGGATCCTCCTACATTTAACCAACCTCAATTATCTTAGCTCCCATTTCTGGGAAACATTTGGAAACCTAGCCTGATGGGGTTTTCCCTCTATCTCCCTCCATAGATGACATCACTGTGTGGCCTTACAGTAAGATATACTGTATTTGGGCCAGAGTTTAAAACAATACTGGACTTTGGACAGTCTCAGAAATAAATAGTGGCGAGTTAACTGTAAAAAAAAAAACTAAAAAAAAATCAGCACCAAACATGCAAACTGTTTTGAAATGCATTTAGCACTGTAGAATACCATGAAATGTTGCAACGTTTACACAATTCAACTGTGAGATTTCGAGATTAACTTTACTGCAGATGTAAAAAAAAAAAACAACAACATTAAAAGTAATGTTATAAGCTGTTAAAATGTTCTACATTTACGACCAATGATCAAATCCAGGCAATCCATGTGAGCTGTATTGACAATACTTTATAGGTTTTTTTTAATGTGTAAAATTACACAGAAACAATAATGAATATGGAGTTTAACATATATAATCATCAAAAATGTAATGAAATAGCACAAGGGTCCTTGTCCCCAGTCTAGCAGCAACCACAGCAGTTAGCAGTTCCCTTTTAAGATACAAGTACTTCTTTTATCAGCATTAAGCAGCACTTCCGCCAGCCAACATCCTCCTTTCCCCGCCTTCCCTCTCTGTATGTCAGCCAGCAGACATCACATTTATTATTATGAAGTGTGGTGAAAAAATACCCAAAGGCCTTGAGCTATATAAACTGTGCATCTTTCTTTACAATTATTTATCTGAGAATACAGTTATACAGCTGATAAACTTGTGTATGTTATAGATAATCTCATGCCACAAATTAGAGGTTATTAAATCTAGAAATATTCAAGAATATTCTGATTATCAGAACCTTTGAACGATACCTTTATGGATTTTCCAATCAAAACGAATTAAGTTCAAAGTTTTTGATATCAAATGGAGTGAAAAAAGGAATGAGCGTCTGAACAAAATGTCAGTTTCATAAAAGGAAAGATTGAGCTCAAAACCGTGTTGTTATTATCTAATAAATTAATAATTTAATAATTGTCATCCTGAATGCAAAAATGAGGCTGTCAAATGGAGCAATTACAAAAGCAATCATTCTGTTGCAAAACCTTATCTGTGCCTATATTTTGTGATAAGGCTGTGATGAAAGATTGAGAAACTCAGACGAATGATGCTGCATGTTAAGTTTCCTCATTTGGTCTTTCTCAGGTAACGAATGCTGCCTGCCATGACTGACACTTTCAGGAACGTCAGTCAACCGGCGTCTGGAGGCCGCTGGTCCCTGGACGTCCACCAGGTACAACAGACTCAGCCAATCCAGTCGCGGAAGCTGTTGGCCAAAAAAACGATGGAAAATATCGCCGTGATCCAAAAGGACCATATAAACACCGTCCGCCCATAATCTGACATCAAAATGACCCATTTTGATATCACGACCTCAGATACACATTCATTTGTTTATAGGGGTATTTTTAATGTGGTTTATCCACAACTCAAAGCAACGATGTGCCAAATGACCCCATCAAGTCACAGTCGTGCCTTATCTAGAAGTCATGAAGCAAATTAGAGAGAGTGACCTAAGAGCAGCATCCAGTTGAAACTTGGGCTAACAGTACAGAGATGCACACGAAAAGGCACAACTGACGGATACTAAAGAGATTTGGGGAAGCTGGAGAGCGACAGAAAGCAGACGGAAAGATGTCAAAGGCTAATGGAAGCAAACAAACATAAACAGTCTCCGTGGGCGTCGACCTGGGAGCCGTGTCCAGATTCAAAACAGCTGCGGTCGCTGTAATAACAGGGTGCTCTTTGGCGAGCTGTGGCAGCGGTTGAGTCAGGGGCTGGGTGCTAGGAACTTGGGCTGGGAAGTCCCTTCTTTGTTTCCTGGTAGAAATTCACCTTTCTTGACTCTGTCAGCCACCTACTTTTTCCAACTTAGAACAATGACAGAAAAAACACACAGAGATTTATGCCTCAGTGGGTTGTGATATGGTGAAGGGCCAGAGAAAACCTCGCCTGCACACATTCGGTTGGTATACTGGCTGAAGGTCTGTGCCTCTCTCCTGAACCTATGGATAGCCTATGGATGTCATTTCACTATAGAGTCGAACTTCTGAGGGTCGAACTGTCTGTGTCCATTGTTGTTTCATTCAGATCGGTAATCATCAGCTAGACTCTGAATAGGAACCCTTTGCCCGAGATGATGAACTCGGCCAATGGAAAGTTGTGTAAAAGTTCTTTGACCACAAAACATTTCACAGAAAAGCAACAATGTTACAGCAGTCGCTTCACTATCAGACCAGCTGAGGACTGGTTTTAAAAGGCTCAGAACCCTCCGTTGGTTATTTACGCCTTTTCATTGGTTTCTGATCTAAATATGTTGACACAGACACCCACATTAAGGCATTTGTCTAAAAAGTTAAATTACATGTTTATTTATCTCAGGATGTCCATTTGTCCTACAGTTTTTCTTCTCTTTTCTCAGTTCCTTGTTTGCTGCAACTTTCTTTAGAAATTCCAGATATTCTGTTGGTGCTGACGGTGCTCATTCAGTTTGAAGCTTTGACAGAAGGGAAAGAAAATCAAGATTATTTTGAATTTGCACAGTTGTATACATACTCACCCTGTGAGGTCCTTGTAATTATGTAAGTCCATACAAGGTAAACACACTGGCAAAATGACTCATTTTAAAAGCAAATCATCAGTATTCACTGACAGGCTGAAAGGTTTGATTCAAAAATTGCTGATATACATTTCCATGTAAACTTTTCAGCTCATATTTCCTCAGATCAGGGGCACCGAGGGGCTTTTTCTTGGTGGGGGGGATTTTAATGCTCACTTGCTATGTTAGACACGCTCCCTTCCATTCTCTTAGCTCCTCTCTCTCTCATGGCGGCTGCCCCGCCAGATAGAGGAACAATGTAGTCTTTCTTACCTGTCGGGAGGTTGAACATTCCATCTCCTCCAAACTAGACCTCAACCCAGCCCACCGTGGCTCGAACGGGACCCTCACGGCGATGCCGAGTCTGACGCCAGGTGCTTTCCATCACACCCCTCACTGCTTTTATTTGGGAGGATTTGAGAGGAGACGGTTCTTGTGCAGGTCGGCCAGCAAAGAAACAACAGCCTTTGTTTGGGAGACTGCTCTCATCCAAATAGGAATACATGATTATTCTGTGTACGTCTGTGTTTTGTCACACACATCTGTCCGCTTCAGTGACAGCGTATTTGTCACAGTGCGTGTCAGGCTGTTGGGATGTGGTTTCTCATGTGGGTAAAAAGGGAAATTTGGAGATTGGGGTGCCACCACTTGTGGCATCAAGGATACAAGAGTGAAGAAAAAAAAAAAGAAAAAAAAACTTGGTGTGGGTGCTTTACAGGAAGGTTGCGTTCGTCTGCACTGAGCCATCCCATTTATGTGTGAGTCTGTGCGTGCAGCTGAGCAGAGACAGACAGACAGATGGTTGAATAAGAGATAGGACGACAGGCCTCCGCTCCACTTTATGGGATCCGTTAATAAGAAGCAGGTGTCAGAATTTACCCAAGAATAACATCAACATTTCAGAACTTCAGGAGTTTTTCCATTTCTTTTAAATATATGCGTAGTTTGTCTCCAGTTGAAGAAGCAGACTATGTTGATCAGGTATGTTCATTTTCTTCTAGCAATTCAGATTAACTAATGTTAATTGTAAGATGTGCACTGTTAATGAATGCAGGTTAAATATTTGTAATTACAGCATATTTATTAACAGTGTTTTTGGCGCACGTGAGACAAACCAAATGCCTCACATTCATGCTCAAATGTGACCCTTCTGTCAGAATACAACAAGTCAACAAAGTTATCAACCATGTTGATGGTTCGTCATAGCAAATAATATTCTATTTATTCATATCCATATTGACAGAAACATGTCACAACAGTGCATTAATTATTATAGCAGCGGGTTTGTTGGTCACATATGAAAAAAATGAAGGTAAAACATAGTTCAATAATTATATTGTGCGATACAAGAGATGCTCAGGCATTGAATTTAAAATGTTGAAAGGAAGAAAAAGGGCACATGTTTTGGTTATGCATGCAAAACATTATTGATATCTTCAATAGCTTTTATTTGAAATAGGTGAATGTGTGTATTAAAATGGAATTAGCAGTGTACATTTGAAATATAGTACCTTTAAAAGTGCCCCTCACACATACACACAACCAAATGCAGGGTATACAGATGTTTAACCACCAGTTTAAATGAAAGCTTTAAGGTTCATTTAAGGTCGTTATCAACCTATTAAATTCTGTTCCATGAGGAGAAGACATGTTAATGGATGTCAGTTTGAAGCCTGAAGTGGTTTGAATTCACTATAAAAATGTTTTTGTTGTCTAGAGCTTTCCTGAGGTTTTGTGTTTGAAATCAAATGCATGGAAATAATTGCTGCTCTGTTAGAGTTCAGTCAGAATGAGCAAAACAGTTTTCCCAAAGCTGCCTGCTGTGCTCGTCCTGGGCCCGGTCTGCCTGCGCAGCGCGCTGTTCTCCCGCAGATTGTCTTATCAGCGGTGGGCATAGCTGCAGCCTGGGGCGGCTAATGGGAGGAGCCAACTGTAGCAAATCATTCTGTCTTTTTCTCCAAACTACACCCAAACAGCCATTTATGTGCGCTGACAGCTTCATGCATCATGAAAAAAAAGGTTCATTCATTGTTATGTGGTTTTAATTTGCCCTGACATCTTGGTCATAACTCTACATGTTCCCCACCAGTGTGACACAGAGGAAGAGCAGCCGGTCCTGAATGTGTTCCACAGCCAACTATGTTCTCCCTCTGAGGAGAACCTGCGAGGTAGGCCCACACAAGCCACTTGCACAAATTCCACTTCAGCTTCTGTTCACATCAGCACTTTTTTTATTTCCCCCCCTCAAGATATTAACAGCTCCCGGGAAGCTGTGCGGAGGAGCGCCCATGACAGCTAATTTCCCTGGAGCCAGGCCACATGGAACCCTTCACGACTGCGAGATGGACGTGACTTGGCAGGAGCTGATGGCCATTACCGAGCTGCAGGTAGCTGTTCATCACCCCTCCCAGTGTAAAGACGGGGCCTCCCGTTCAGCACAGACTCGTCGCCCACTGTATCATTGTTGACGCCTCTGTGGGGAATGAATCTCCCCAGTTGATTTTAATCTGTGCTGTAAAAAAAGGTTGAACTGTCCAGAGTTCAATGCAGACACAACTTCCATAATCGCTACGGTAACTGTTGAAAAGGCAATACGCGTGCAGTTAAGGAAGACAACAATGGCCCATTTGATTAATGTTAGAACGAAGCGATTGTGAGCGGGGGAAAGTGCTGTATGTTGCTCGTGGCCCCCTGTACGGCACAATACTCATCTGTTCCACGGTGAAACCTGATCACCTGTACCAACGCCCTTCATAGGCTCTGGGTGGCATTCTGAAGGTCCTCTATGATGAATCAGATTGATTTCCCCCACTTATAAGGACATAGGCTTATGTATATGTTTTCATTCATGTCATTTTTTTTGTTTTTTCCTAATAGTTCGATGCTCCTGCTGAAGGTTCCTTTGAGGCAATGCAGTACCAGAGTATGGAAGCCATGGCCCCTATGGGAGGGTATGGGATGCCCTCGTCCCATTCCGCGCTTCCTCCTGCCCCAAGCGACAATTACAACAGATGTTACCACGACGAAGTGCCTCTAGGTCACCGTTTGGGTGGCAACACGGAGGCAATGTACAGCCACGCAGAGACCCAGCTGAGCCAGAGAGTCCTCCCGGCGCCCTCTCACCCGCAGCTGTCGGTCATGGCCCCCGGGGAACAGAACACTTTTCCAGCCACAGGTCAGGTTCAGAGAGGGCCCAGCGCTCACTTCTCTCAGGGTCCGAGTCAGCACATGCTGTGGAGCGTGCACGAGCAGGCGCTGCACACTCGCTCAGCTGACGATTTGGAGTCGGATTCCGGACTGTCGCTGGGCTCCAGTCCATCTTTGGCCTCTCCGGATTACCCCGGAGGCAGCGGGGCTCCGTGTTACCAGAGTGCAGAGATGGGCCCAACTTACAGCGACGGCGAGGCGGACATGACTGAGCGTGTCCAAACCGCACGCATTCATTACTCCATGGAGTACCAGAGCCAGTGCCACACGTACGTACAGTCTGCTGGACACCCGTCTAATTTCGCCACACAACCAGTTGTAGCTCATGCACAGACTCACTGGTCCACCAAAGAACCAGACCAGACAGCTGCTGTCAACAGCCTGTATGTTGATCCTGGAGTGTCCAGCAGAGGGAGTCCACACCCCAGCAGCTTCCCAAAACCACAAGCCAGCGTCTCCACTCCACTGAGCAGGGACGAGCGCAGAGCCAAGGCCCTGAAGATCCCGTTCCCCATGGACCAGATCATCAATCTGCCCGTAGACGACTTTAATGAGCTCCTGACGCAGTACACACTGACCGACACTCAGCTGGCGCTGGTGAGGGACATCAGGAGGAGAGGGAAGAACAAGGTGGCGGCTCAGAACTGCAGGAAAAGAAAGCTCGAGAGCATCATTCACCTCGAAACCGAGCTGAACCAGCTTCAGACCCAAAGGGAGCTTCTGTCAAAGCAAAGGTTCGAGTTCACACGCAGCCTGGCTTTCATCAAACGCCGGCTCTCGGACCTGTACTCTCAGGTGTTCTCTCGCCTGAGGGATGAGGATGGACAGCCATACTCGGTAGAGGACTACGCTCTACAGCAGACGCCAGATGGAAAAGTATATTTGGTGCCTCACAGTATGAAGACTTGGGGCAAACTTGATACCTTTGCAGCAGACCTGCTGCCCAACTGTGCCAACTGATGGGCACCTTCACGAATAGCCATGCCAGTATGACTTCTTACAAAGAACCACAGGAGGTTATTAAAAGATTAAAAATCACTTTATTTAAAATACAATAAAAAGACTGCACAGCAGTCATGTCGTCGACACCAGTGTGATCAGTTCATGCAGCAAACCTATGAAACGGGGGGGGGGGGTGCGCTGTTAAAAAACAACCATTGAAAGATGAAACTGGTAATGCATGGACGGTGTGTACCTGCGAGCCATTGTCACTGAAATGAAGTCAGGGTTTGGATGCCACTGCGGAGTTTCCTGAAAATCAGAAAATTTGCAATAAGTCAAACAGGAGGTCCGTTAAATACTGCTAACTGCATGCAATGTTGTAGTGCCTGCCCATTTAGGACAATATTATTTCATCTGTAGGCCAAACAAGTGTTACATTACTGGGCTACAGATCTCACTATCAGCTACACAACAAAAGAGATACTGTCAGTAGTTGAGAAGTCTGGTCTTACCTACAGACAACACTTAAGCCTTTCGGTAGCTGCTGTCTGCTAGCCTCAGGCTTCTGCTCTCACTCTCCCCTGCTTCAATGATCCTGGCGATGGGTTTTGCTACTTCTCTCCCTCAGCTGGCTTCCATGGCTAGCCTTAAAGACTGCATGTGAGCTAGCATCCTCCAGATGATGAACTCAGGATAGCGAGGATATGGAATTGTCCGTTTGAACTAGTTTAGCACTGTTCTCCAATCACTGGGTAGATTTAATTCTCTCAACTCCTTCCACAGATGCATAGTGCGACCTTTAACCCCCCTTATCAAATGAACCCTCCCTTCTCCCAGTCGAAAGAGGCTAACAAGACTGTAGAAAAAAAAAACTGAAATTTTATTTCAGAGTATGATGGTGCATTTACAAATAAAACCAGACATTAAAGAAAGATCTACATAAAAACCTTATTGGAATGCTTAGTTTCCAGAAACATGAACAAACGTAAATGAACACCCTCCATGATTTATCTACTTTTCATCTCTTCAGTTCAACAGCTGTAACCTGCCACAACTGTTTGGCTGAGCAGATTAGGAGGTAAACCTGCAGCTGTCCTGTTTCCTTGCTCTCCTCGCTCTCCTAAGTACTCAGTCCTGTTGAACAATATGGAACAACATTGTAGTGTTAACTGTGCACTGACTTGGTACCACCTGAGATCCAGATACATTTCATTAGCTGCACTTAAGTCCCTGCAACGACGAACTTGCGCTTCATGATAGTGTCGTTCGGCCTCGTCTGTACTCACCTTCACAGCTCAGAATCTTCCTCCACGGCCATATCCACTATTGCCGGACCCTCCTCCATAACCACCTGGGGGCAATAGACTCATTGGAAACGATGCAGGAAAATTGACACCAATTAACGCGTCGCCCGCATCTTACCAAAGCTTCTTCCGCCGCCTCCCCCAAAGCTCTTCATCGGACCAAAGTTGGATGACTGGGATTCGTAGTGGCCCATGTTGTAGTTGTTTCCTCCACCTCCGCAGTTACCTGCAAGCACAGGTCAGTGAGCTCAGCTGCATCCATCCACCATTTAAAAAAAAAAAAAAAAGCTGTGAGGCCACAACACGTACTATAGCCGCCGTTGTCATAACCGTTTCCTCCTCCATAGCCGCCGCCGCCACCCTGGTTATAACCTTGGTTATACCCTCTGTTACCCCCATTATAACCACCAGGGCCTCCTCCATAGCCTGCAAGATAAACGCCATCAACAAGATGTCAGACACGAGACACAGACACTTTTGATTGGTAGCTTACCGCCGTCGCCTCCATTACAGTTGTAAGGACTGTCGTTATATCGACTTCTGCCGCCTGAAAAGAAACACAGGTGTTGACGCTGTACACGCTCACGTTACGGTGCACCACGCTGTGCCAGTCTTACCCTGACTGAAGCCTCTGTCATAATCGTAGGGCCTTCCATTGCTACGACTGCCTAAACGAAGACAGAGCCATTAACAATTTGTCGGCATGTTCTGGGCAATCTGAGTGGAACAAGAACCTACCTCCTCTCATGCCCGTTCCCGCCCCTGAAGTCTGCATTTCCTGCCTCGTGAGGGCCTTCCTCACTTCACAATTGTGGGAGTTGATTGTGTGGTATTTTTGAACTATTTAAAAATAACAAAAAATGCATTTCAACTTTGAAGCCTTTGCAGTTTAGATAAATCGGGATTTGCAGGATTAACACTTACTGACAATCCGGTCGACTGGATCGTGGTCGTCGAAGGTCACAAAAGCAAATCCTCTCTTCTTCCCACTGTTACGGTCGGTTATAATGTCGATGATTTCAATTTTGCCAAAGCGCTCAAAGTAATCGCGTATGTGCGACTCCTCCGTGTCTTCCTTAATTCCGCCAACAAAGATCTTTTTCACCGTGACGTGGGCCCCCGGTCGGTTTGAGTCCTGCAATAGTTGGAAACGCACATTCTTCCAAAACAGAAACTCCAGGTGAATCCAGCACGCGGGCCCGTTGAACAGAAACATACCTCCCGGGAAACAGCACGCTTGGGCTCAACGACTCTGCCGTCGACCTTATGCGGACGGGCCGTCATGGCTAAATCGACCTCGTCTACCGATGAGTAGGTCACGAAACCAAAGCCTCTGGATCTCTTGCTGTTGGGATCCCTCATGACCTAAATGGCACCAATCACAGTTAACAATAGATAACAAGGGTCTCCGACATTGCGTTGAGTGTTGGGGGGAGAAACTCACCACACAGTCTGTAAGCGTCCCCCATTGTTCAAAATGGGCCCTCAGGCTCTCATCTGTAGTCTCGAAGCTCAAACCTCCAATGAACAGCTTGCGCAGCTGCTCTGGTTCGCGGGGAACCTGCAAAGACAACAGCGCCTTCGTTATTACCAGAGCATTTTAAATTTAAGGCAGCATCTCTGGTGCATCCTGCCTCTCCGTGGTGCAGAGCTCCAACTAGCACGCAGCATCCATTGTTGGAGCTCGGGCGTGATGTGCACCTTCAGAGACGGTGGATGCCCCGTTAATGCCGAGAAACGGGGGCATAGATTAAATGAACCGTCTGGGTGCTCTAAAATGGCGGTTTTACACAGCATTAAAGCTGGGCTGGATGTGAAAAGGCGACCTCATAGCGTGCCTTTCTCCCCCCCGACAAAGGCGAAGGATCGTCCAGGCCCAACGCAGCACCGCCGCCGCAGCGGCGCCGTAGGCCGCAATATCGGGTCACCACCGACCTGTCGGTGCCGCCGCCGAAGCTACAACAATAGAACACGAGGTCCAGCTGCGAGAAAATGGCGGCTTTGACCCGATCAATGGTGCAAATATGCTCATAACGGTCTGTAGCTGCGAGCCGCCGCCGCCGCAGCACCGACCGCTTCTAACCCGACTGAAGTAGGAGCAAGATGGGAACAAGGAAATCGAGTACTCACGTCTTTAGACATGTTTTAAACCAATCCCCGGTGCGTCAGATTTAACGATGATCCGAGCCTGCCGAGCTGCTGGTCAGCAGTAGAAATAGCGAGGAACCCGCCTCCGGCAGCCGGGTATTGGTCGGTGCTTCCCGCTGCAGTCTGTCGTCATCAACTACCGAATCATGCCGAACCACGGTCCGTCAATCAATCGCCAGCGCCAATTACAAGCAAGAAGGCGTGCATTTGTGCCACATCCGTCGACAGAAATATAAAAATAGAGCTTTTAATGGTCCCGTTAATTCCACATCTGCCCTCGTTAAAACACTGTAAAGTCCCAATAAACCTCCCGAATCATCTCACCTTCACCATAGGTTTCACGCCCGCCCGCGATACCCGATTTGCTAATATAATTCTTTCTGATGCATTGCGACACAGATGTCTAGGATTAATTTAAAGATCCTGCTGTACATTGAACAGCCTGGTCGTTTAACCCCCCCACCCCCATCCCCGGTCACCCTGCTCATCCCCGGGCAGCAGCTGACCGAGGGGCGGGGATGCTCATTGTGCGCCTCGAACCCGCGTTTTTCTACGTGCAGCGTCTAATGTTCCGGGCTAGACGCTAAAGAAACCGTGTTGCTTTGCTGCACCGATCCCTGGTTCACTATTAACACTAAGCTACAGTATTTCCGAAGGCTGCTGGTGCCCGGTGGTCTGCGCACACAGAAGGGTAAGGCCGTTTGCTCCCAATGTTTCCGGCTTTCATTGATTCGTTCGATTCCCTTCGGCGGACGAATCGTTAGCTTATAAAAGCGTTAGCCTGGATGCTCCGGCGGTTAGCACGTTTGCCTCAAATGTCCATTTGTTTGCTTTAGGAAGCTCTATGGAATCTCTCTGTGCACGTAGTGCATTCCTGTCAACATTGTCCAGTCGTTTCAGACAATTACTAAATAAATGGTCGCTTTCCAAAGGCCTTTAGGTAACTGCTAAGTTTGTTTGTTGTTCCTGGTGACTGTAGCACATTTGACCCATGGCAACGAAATTGCTGCGTTTGTCAGCAAAATACTGGACCAAGTTAACTATCGCTGGTTCTTGTTTGAGAACTGTTGTTGGGAAAATGTTTCGGCGGTTTTATCTTGTAGTGCAACATAATGAATGGTTTATATTGTGTTTAACGTTAGCTTATCTTCGGCTAGCCTACAGGGGACGGCCTGCTAGCCTGCCACAGCGTCGTGCTCATCAACAATCATTGCAATGGGCAAAAAGTCTCGCGAAGAGGAGTCTTCATCTTCCGATGAAGAGGAATATGTTGTGGAGAAAGTGCTGGATAGGAGAGTGGTGAAAGGAAGGGTTGAGTTCTTCCTTAAGTGGAAAGGATACTCGGAGTAAGTGGTGTGCCAGTTTCTGCATCAGCACCATATACCAATTCAGATTGAACGTCTCTGTTTGAACATGATCAGTGTTATCAGCTAAGGACTGCGTCCGATTTTGAGTCGTATACACTCACAACAAGCTACTTTCTGTAAGAACTGAGATCCTGTTACTGTAATAAGCCAACCAAACCAAAAGGATAGTGAAACTTTGTCTCCTGGTGTTCCTGTCACTTGAGAAGGTTCCCAGGCTCTAAACACTGCAGTGGCTTCTCTGTGTGGATGCTCATCTGTTGCTCTGTGTGCTTCCACAGCAAGCACAACACATGGGAGCCGGAGAAGAACCTGGACTGTCCCGAGCTCATTGCTGAATTCATGAAAACATACAAGAAGAACAGCAGCTCCAGTTCTACGCCGAGCGGTGGAGGCGGCAAATCCAGCATGAGCTCAACGGCACGCCCCAAAGACCCAGGTTCTGCGAAGAAGAGGAGCTCGGACGATGAGGAAGAGGGTGGCAGTAAATCCAAAAAGAAGAAAGAGGTAGATAGTGCGGCCACACAATGGTGGTTGTTGCTGACTTTCATGCAAATAGATGAGAGTAATTATGGGGTTTCAGCCTGTGCTGGGTTGGTATCTGTTGGGAAGCAGCTGATACTAACAGCATAGTTTCACACTCCACGTGTGAGGTTAACGCCTTTTACTGGTTTGGTGCTCAGATTCATTTTAGCAGAAAGGACCATACTTCGAAAGAGAGGCAAATGACCTCTGACCCTTTGCTAAAACCCCTGCTGGTTTCAGGTGTTCGGTTTATTTTAGGTTCGACTTCCAGGGGTGGAATCAGAGTTTTGTTGACTTGGATTAACGGTCACTGGATGCATTTGATTGGTTTTAATAAAGACGTTATTCCACAGCTGAGATTTTCTTTCTTTGAACTGTAATAATATTGTTTTCTTTGCTTTTTAAGGACGACGTTCTAGTTGCACGTGGATTTGAGCGAGGGCTTGAGCCGGAGAAAATTATAGGTGCAACGGACTCGTGTGGAGACCTGATGTTTCTCATGAAGTGGTAGGTTTGATTACGCGTGGTGCAAAATAAAATATTCCACTAATATTTCCACGGGACGCTGGGACGGGGAACAGCAAATGTGCAAACATGACAGATTCTATTTGTTGTGCACCCACGTGCAGAGGCTTTTAGCCCACTGTGAATGACTGTAAATCCCATATTTTGCTGGTGTGTTGGGCAGAACCTGCCATTATTTTAGCTTCTCCTGGACAGTGGGATGAATGTCCAGCTCAGGCAACTGCCCTGGTTTCTTAATTTAATCAGAATTTTTAGTTGATTATTGGATATAAGAATATTAAATCAGTTTTGTTGTAATTGTCTTGATATTGCAAAACGGTGTGTTTTGTTGTTTTAGTGTTTATTCACTTTTTTCTGGTTTTGAGGCTGTTTGTTTCCCACTGTTTCTCCATTGAGATGCTCTTTGGACCATTCCTCCATCCTACACGTTGTAATGGTGCAATTCATTGTAGCGGCAGCTTTCTGTGCCAAATTGCTGGAGATAGATGACCCATTAACAGTAATAATAGCTTCGCCGTCCATTTATATAGAAACAGTAACCAACCCTGTGATGTTTATTGTCCTTCCGCATTAACTAGACGGATAGTCGTACCTCGTCTCAGTTCAGTCAGGAATCATTGCCTCCAGAGCTGGTATTTACCATTTAATTGTATAAATAATTAATGGCGGCTAAGAGCTCCAACAGTATAAAGCTGCTTAAGAAACCAAAGAAATTTTAAAGCCTTTATTTCAAATAGTTTTTTACTGATGGGGTGCACCAACAGTGTCTCCAGGACTCGTGTCTCAGTGCTATTGCACCCAGACGACCCCCCCCCCCCCCCCCCAGAAAGCCCGTATTACCAACGTAGAGGTCCTCCTCCAGGCTAGAGGAAGAAGGGGGTGCACGGCTTCTGAACTAAATATTTCTAAATAATTAGCTTTCTGTGGCTTCCTGGAAGTCAGAGAACTCACACATTTGGTGACAGTACTGGTGCTCTCTGCCCTCCTGCCATAAAACATTTACACGACCTTCTCCCCCCTGCAGGAAAGACTCAGAGGAGGCCGATCTGGTGCTCGCCAAGGAAGCCAACCACAAATGTCCGCAGATAGTAATAGCCTTCTACGAGGAGCGCCTCACCTGGCACGAAGAGGGGGATAAGAAGGAGAAGGATGCAGTCAGTGCCTGAGCCGCTCACCACTGGAGGAACCTGGGACCTCCTCCGCTGCAGGGACTACCTTGAGTCAGATTTCTGTTTCACACTCGAACCTTCCATCCTCCCACGACCTCACGCCCTACGACATAAACACAGCGGACACAGCCGTGTCACCTCCAACCAGGCCTTCCGGTGCACAGGAGTCCAGGCTGCCGAGAGGGACACCACGCAGGAGACACTGTAGTGACACGGGTGGTATGCTGCTGGGGTTAGGGGTTTCCTCCGGTCTTTCTTTGTAATCTTTACATTTTTGTATTGTCTTGACACTTGATTTAGCGCGCAAGGATGCAGTTGTGTATCAATGACGGACTCACGTCTGCCAAAACACGCCAAGAGTCAGAGATGGCACTGGCTCTTCTTAACTGTGTTTTCTTTTCCTAAGCTTCCATTTTTAATCCATCATGAGGTACATTTCTGTTGAAAGAATCCACTGTCGCCACAGGCAACACAGTCTCAATATTCAGGAACGCTCACAGTACCTTTCCCAGCTCCATTTTAACCTTTTTCTTTTAAAATGGCTCCTGCAGTAGTTAGAATTGTATTAGTTTTTAACTGTCCTGCAGATACAAAAGCTCACATAATGAATTTTAAAAATGACCCCGGCCAATCATATCTTTTTAACTTCGTAAATGACACATGTTCTATTTTTTTATGTTTTTAACTCCTGTTTCCAAATATCTTGTGTGGTCTGTGTTTTGTGTTATTACCATTTGGAAAGACAATAAACTCATTTGGAGCTCTTTTGTACTTTTGTTGTAAATGCAGCTTGGTCTTTGCTCTGATCTCAACCAGACAATCTTAACTCGTTCCTCGCTTCAAGCTCCGGCGTTCGGCAACATTCTGCCCCCTTGTGGCGACGCGGGGCACTGCGACCAAGATTATGACCGCCGCAGTTCAAAGGTGTTTATTTGTGGTAGTCAGTGGTTGTTTTGCGTTGTGTATTAGTTTTAAATATGGGAAATGCTCTTGGCTTATTTTAGAAGTATTTCATTCTAGATTTGAGTATCGGGGTTTTTGACACGTGGAGCTCGCACCTTTTACTCGAGACAACTGCCAGCTTTGTAGTATTTGTGGTGCTCTAATGGATTATTGAAACAACTGTGTAGTATGTCTGTTTAGAAAACTTTTTTTTTTCGTAAAGATGTGAATTACCCATTTGTAAATTTACCTATAATTATTTAATCGCATCCTTGGTTCTTGGGTTATGATTGATCCCAATTAAAGATGTTTTTCAAGCCTTTAGGTTTGGGCACTTCTTTCTGTCCCATTCAACATAACTACTGTCAGCAGCTCTTGGAGATAAAATATGTAAGAGGTTTCAGAACTTTACAGTATTTTAGGGTCGTTCTAATTGAATCAATGGTCTAAGATTAAAACGTGCAGACCTTTGCAAAGGACGCCGCACCACTGGTCTCCAGACAGCAGGTGGCGCTGTTACACCACATCCGTCAAAAACAACATGGACCGTCTTTGTTTGGACGTTACTCATTTAAAACAACGCCAAATATTTTGGGACTATTTTGACTAGAAGGTGTAGTTTAATACATTTCAATTTTGAGGTTTTATTGGCGTCAGATCATGCAAAATTACAGATTACATTATACAGTTTTATGAAAACCATGATTCCCATTTAACATTCAAAGTCATTGACATTATGTATGACATTATTTTAATGTTTGACATTAAAATAACATTTTTTTTTTACATTATTCTAAAAAGTAAATACATTGGTGAGCCCAACAAAAAAGGAGGCAACTATACCAGACAAATTCATCCTTGAGGACAATCTTCCCAGGCTGAGATGATCTGTCCATCATGACGAATGCATGGGATTATTTATTTATTATAATAAATGGATGTCAAGTACCAACAATTTCCTTAATATACTGCTGTGAAGGTGGAGTGTAAGCATTGTACTTCTCTCATCACCCCCTTTTTCTTTCTCACTGCCTTTTATAGTGCCTCTCTCAAAGCACACGCGCGCACAAAGTGCTGCTCAGATACGTCCAAAGTGATGGAATTTTCCGAGCAAAAAGCCTTTTACACTCCAAATGGAATGCAAAGGTCACTAGTAAATTTCCAACCCCTGGGACCATTAAGGCGGGCAAAGGGAGTGAGAGCAGCAGGCTGTTTTATGGAGCCTGGAGCTGTCTGCTGACTAACCCGGGCCAGTGGGTTTGGTTGGGAAAGCCACATGGGCACTCATGGGAGCTGTGCCGGTGATGTGTGTGGCAAATCCAGATACAGAGGCAGTTCCAAAAAGCTGCTCGACAGGCACGCAGATCGAAGCTCCGCTGGAACCTGAAAAGCATTACATTTCAGCTTGTTCTAAAATGGCCTTCGTGTGCTCGCTCTGCATACGTTTCCCACGCTCTCAGAATTACTGACGATGATTTAAGAACTGCATAAATTGAGCCGAACCTCTGCTACGTTTGTGATTTAAAAATCACTTTACTGAACCATTTCTGTGGCATTGTGGGTCGAATTTAGCTCCATTTTTGCTGTTAAAGTACCCTATTTCTCAAATTTAATTTATTTACTCGCAGCAGCCTCCCTTACCCCTCTGACATAATTTCTTTCTGTGCCAGTGACTTCTAGTGCAAATGAGTTCCACAGGGTACTGCCCACAGTGGCCCTGAGTCGCCCTGCAGCACATTAAAGCAAATGAGTGCTGGGGGAGCCGTGGCGAGGGGATGTGACTGCTGCAGAGGGCCTCATCAGTGCTGCAGAGCTTGTCCAGCGACACCAACAACATGGCTAACAAACAGATATGCGCTCAGGGATGCAGCCCAAGCTACTGAAACGTGTCCCCGCGCGTTGGGACGCACGTGTAGCACAGAAGCACGTGTAACTCGATGTGGGCTTTGCTGATGCTGTGCTCGAGCGTGCACAGCTGCCGGACAGCTGTGCCTCCATTTCCTCGCCGCGGCCACATTAAAGGGTCTGCAGTCATGGCCGCCACGTCGCCCCTCTGCACAGTGCAATGATCTGTATGAAGGTGATTGTAATGTGATGCTCTAATTTGGGCTCCTATCAGACTTAATGTGCAGTAAAGCGCCGCAGACAAAGCATCTTCGTTGTAAACGTGACCCCCCCTCCATCCCTCCACTGCGCCATGACTCTCGCCAGCCGAGCCTCCGACGGCTGTGTTTCCCCTTCACCCCCCCCCCCCCCCCACCACCACTGCCTTCATCTTCTCTCCCCACCAGGGGGAAAAGAGTTATAGCTGCCATAAAAGGCAGGTAATGCATTGTTAACTAATTCTGTCTGCTCAGAGCTGATATATCCTCTGCTCTAAATCTCAGTGCTTCCAATAAAATGCAAATGCTAATGCTTGCCCTCCATGAGCTGATATCATTTTTAACAGGCCAGAGGTAAAGGCTGCAGAGGGGCGGGGTTGGACCATGAAGTCGGTGGCGGTATGATTGGATTCTGATGCTTCATGGTGCATTTTTCCCTCATCTTCTTTTCTTTTTCTTTTGAAAGACCCCGAGACCTGATCTATACTGTTGGCGAGTGGCCCTGTGCTCGGCATGCACACGGTTGTCCACATGCGGCTGCAGGTTCACACGCAGGAGCGTCTCACATGTTTGATCCGTGATAGCTTCAAGCTGCGCCTGGCTCACAGAACGCGTCCCGGTTAGCACTCATTCGCCATCGAACAACACGAGTTCATTTGCCTGCAGATGTAATGCATCATATTTCTATGTTAATAGTATTGTCATACTTCATGTAACCCTGGGCTTCTAAATATTGATCCACTTCTAGATTTTCAATTATCCCATGCCGTTTTTCTGCCATCTGGTAAGGACCAGTGATTTGTGTTCCTTCATATCTGGAGGCTTGTCCTTTAATTAGACCATAAATTAATTTGCAGAGAGTGAGGCGGGGTGAGAGAGAGAGAGGGGGAGAGAGAGGGAGGCATTAAGTAAGTCTTCTTTGACTGAGACAGGAATTCATAGGAGACCGCACCGCAATGGTTTATATGCAAGAAAAGGGATAACTGCATTACAAATTCATGCACCATAACTTCTGTCTGTCACTTGTTTTTCAGTCAAGTATTTAAAACAACCCTGCTGCTAATGGCTGCTTGTGAGTCAGTCCTCCAATAAATAACCAGGAATCACCACTGACATAATTAGACCTAATTACTTGCAGTGCAGGAGGGAAATGATTAGGAAAAATGGGGCGTATTAGCATCGCAATGTGTGCGAAACTTTGTGTTGTGAATCCATCAGGGGATTTAAAGTGACCCCCCGCGCAGGCGAGGCAACAATGGCGCGTTTCAAACCGAGCTCTTACTTACAGCTCAAGTGGAGGTCCTCCAAACGCATCCCAATTGATTTTAAATTGGGAATATATGTTCTCCCGCACAATTAGCTCATTGTCCCCTGCTGCTAAATCGGGGCTGTCACTGCAGCCTGTCTGAGCTCCACAACCGTGGGAGACGCGCACGAGCCTGCGTTTGCAGCGCAGAGCTGTTTAGGCTAAAGAAAAGGGGTTCCCGTCGGAGGAGGGGGAGCAAAATCAGCAGGGTTTGAATGTGAAGTACAGCCATGGTGAGTGAGGCTGAACCTTGGGTGCATCGTGGGTAATTCAGGCGAGGACACAGCCGCCGGCGTGCACTGATCCCGTCCTGCGAGGCCTCTGGAGAGGCAAGGTCAGCAAACCTGCCCCCCCACCACTGCTCCATCTCCATCTCCATCACCGTCCCCCGGCCCTGGACTCACAGAGGAAACACGCCCGGCCGCCACAGACAACACCCAGCCCTGAATTTACGACGGCGACTCGGTGGCGGCCTTTCACGTTAAAAGTCCTCTTGAGTTTCCTGCGGCGCGAGCTGTGCGTGGAGCGGGCGTTAACCCATTAACATTCGGGGAGGACGTGTACACAGGACACCTTTGTGCCCCCCTCCACCCGGGCCTCTGACCTGCAGCTGACCACAGCGCTCCGCAGCCTCTGCTCCCGGCCGTGGTCAGCGGCAGCGCCATAAACCGGCTAATGTTACGCTGCACGTGAACTTGAAGTATTATACGCTTGAGGTCCAGCCCGGTCCAGCTGTGACAGGCTCGTTTTGGCAGAGTTCAGAGGGAAGGGAAAAAAGGGAAAGATCACATCTGTCTGCGGAGCTCGACACTTGTTATAATTTCGTCGCGGTGAACATAAGTTCTCGGGTCTTTTCATTTCCATCAAGGATTGGACTTCAGAGGGGCTGTGAAATCCCCGGGATTTTCTGCAGCGGTATTTATTTCAACAGGGAGATGCCGAAGAACCGATCCGGGAGCGGGCTAATGGTTCTGGCAGAACATGAAATGCCGTGAGGCTCAGAATAGAGAGGTTTCCACAACAGGGGGAGGGAAGCTGATTAACATTACAGTGGGTTATAAAGCCTTGATAAATACTTTATAAAAGCCAGCTGCATAGCAAATCCAACACATAAAAGAAGTCTGAGGTGTTACTAAAGGAGCTCCTGACAGGTTCTGGAGCAGCTTTTATAATTCAATGTTACAACCATCCGTCTAAGGGCCCTGTCATCTCCCAGGGCCAGCAGGATATATACGTTAAACACACATTCAAGTGCTCCCAGACTACACACTCCAGTCCATTACACTGATTAGCAGTAAACACATTTGTAATAAAAGCTGGTGAAATAGAGGAGGATGGTCAGCGTGCTGATTCATGGTAAAACCCAGCTGAAGTATAAGGCAGCTTAGGTGTCACACTTCTGAGGGCGCCGGAGTGATGCAGGGCTTTTCTTCCAGGATCTGTAACACATTTATCCAAACAGCTCACATCTAAACACCGAGTCCTTCATCTGAACTGCTGGCCAGGAATAAACCCAGGCGGGTCTGGAGGCAGAGGTCCAGTAAATGTGAGGGAATCTGGGCCACGTAGTAAACGGACCAGATGTCTTTCCATAGCAGAGACACCTCCTCCACCTCCTCCTCCTCCTCCTGTCCTCTGCTCCTCTACCTGACTGTCCACCCAGCTCATTCCTCCCCTGGTCTTCTAATTGAATGTTGCCTGGTTCGAAACCTGTTTACCGTAAACAGAACCACGGCTAAACCGCGGTCGGAACATTTAACACAGGCGGCTTCATTCCAGGCAGAGTTTATTGGAGAAAGAGGAGCAGGAGAAGAAAGGGCGGATCATGTGTTTCCACTTTTGACCTCTCCTCTCTGGCATGTGCGCACCTGGTTCAGCTTAGAATGCCGTTTCTGCTGAATAGCTGTCGGCAAAGCGACTCGTGGTTTCTTCTGGGGACAGGTCCAAGTGTTCGCACCAGACTCCCCCTGAACAGAGCTCTCTGTGTGCGTTTTGCAATTTGCTTTCCAGGCAGCGGCTAGGAGTCGCTCAGGCGCAGGCAGGGAATCAAAGGGCGCGTCAGTGGCTGCGCACGTTTGATGGTCCAAGTTGAAACCTGAAGAAAAACGTTCCACCTTTAGGCAACGGCAGCCTCGCTAACACAGACTCTCTTTCAGGAAAATCCACTCTTGCTAGCGATAAGCAGAGGGATTTTTCTAGATCATTTTTTAATTAACAAAAGGTATGTGAAACGTATGTCAGCTGTTTTGTTTCAACGATGGGAAGGGCACGGCACCGCCACCTCAGAATCTGTGCGCCTCATCTGTTTCCTATTGGAGGAAGTGATTCTGGCAGGAAGGTAGGGGCGATGCACGAAGACAGGCCGGGATAGAAAGACAGTAAAACCAGAGTAAAAGGGCAGCGAAACAGGAAATGACAGTGTGACCCACTGGGTCTACTTACTACCCTGCCAGAACCCCCTGGCCACATCCAACCTATACTGGGCCAGCAGTTTCCATCACCTGCTGTTACTGGTTCCCCCATCATAAATCCAGGTGCTCCTGAATAAAGCTTTCTTTCTCCAGGAACCGCAGGGGGCCAGAGGGGAGTCTTGTGGGTTGGAGGGGCCGTACTAATCTCTGCCTCCTTGCAAGGCAGTATCACGGAAAAGATTGCTTTGACTATGGGCAAGCTAAAACATTTCCATTAACCCCCTGCTAGCACAAAACACCTTCTTTCATATTATTAATTCTACATACTAATTAAAAGAAGTTGGACCTTTCAATATGAAGTTGATGCATCTTTTTATTACACGCTGCCATATTAATATGGGCCCAGTCCACATGGGAGGGTGCTTTTCGTCTCTCCTCGGCTCCTCACTGCCCCCTCTCCTCCTGAATTGGCGCTGCAGTCGCTGAGCTGATAAACCCCAGAAATCATTCCCAACTGCAGCTAGAGCTCTTTACAGTACCTTCAGCGCTCCCTGGTGATGGATTAATGTACTGTTGTTGTCATTTTATTGCCATTTTATTGCCCCTGTGCAATTTACCAGGCTTTATGTGCCTCCGCTGTCCAGCAGAGCTGCGCGCAAGCGCATAAAAGCCGGGACGGTGACAAAAGGACGGACCAGTGCGCATGCGCAGCATTCCACCGCTCCTCCACTCGTAGCCGCAGTCTAAATCAAAAACACGATTCATTTAAACGTAAACGCAACAGTATAGACTCTAGCTGATCAGAGCACTAGCAGTGAATCTTCCCAGCTCAAGAATTTTCACACTCTGTCTTTCCCCATTCTCACCACCTGGGGGCGACATCTCCCGGTCAGCCCGCAGCTGCAGAAACATTTGGCGCTCACATGACACAATGTCCTCAAATATTTACGTCTCAAAGAATATTATATTTACTCCCCTCGCGTTCCAATGCACGAATAAGGGCTGGTGCAATTTTGCCGGAGTTCCACTTAAAGGAAATCTGGAGCTTCATTTCTGGGCGAGGCTCGGTTTATTTTGGTGATAAACTAGACACATCCGAGTGAATGATTTGCCATTATAAACATTTTGTTGTGATAGTAAAGCGGTTTATCTTTATGGATCGCGCACGCGCACGCGTGTACGCCCACAGCTGCGGTTTCGGGGTTGCTGTTCCAACTTGTGCAGGTCTGTAACATCATTTGCCAAACATTTGTCTCTCACTCGCTATGGAGCAACTAAAAGAACTTTATCTGTTTTAATGAAGAGGGCAATTCCATGTTACTGTTTTTCTCTTCCAAACATTTGCAGCATAATTTGCACAATTTAAGGTAATGAACATTAACCTATATACCAGACAGGAAATAAACCCAAGTATAAGTCGTGGACATTAGTGACCACCAGGGGGAGCACGAATGCTGCTGAATCAAAGGGCGGTAGCTGACAATTTAAAACTTTTATGTCTACAGCACACAGCATGAGAATAAATGCACCTTTCTGTGTCGTGTGACTGTTACTGTTGTCGTAGATAGATACTGGACATGATGAAGTTTGTCCCTGGCTGCCACAATATGTGTTCTTTGTGATATGTTTAGTGCCGGTGAGCATATGCATGTATGCTTGTGTGTTCTACCATTTATACATTTTTTGTCATGCTTGCCATATAAAGTACAGTATTTCTAAGGACTTGTAACCTCAAAGTCTTTTACGTCCTAAGAGGTGCTGATCCATCACTCTTAATGGAAGAGGATAAGTTTCAGGCAGTGAAAGAGAGGACAGACAAAGGGAGGGCGATTTATGGCCACTGTCGAAGTGGAACTCCTGACTGTGGGCCTTGATCTGAGAAGGGCTGTGGCTAGGTTACGTTAGGCTACGCCCCGGGCCAGGGTCATTCACATGCACCCTCCACCCTCTGCGCACACACTCTCTCACACGTGCACATACATTACTCCAGACCCAAAGTATTTCAACTGCTACACCCCAGAATCCAGGCCCTTTTCATAAGCTTTTGATGTTCTCCTGCCCCCTTCTTCTGCAACTTTTACATGACCATCTTTTCCAGGGAGTTGTGAGCACTGGGTGGTGAAATATGGAGTGGAGATCTGTTACATGTTAGCCTAGGAGATAGCTCAGGTGTAAATTATGTGCTGGCCACTGGCCAGCCTTATTTATGAGAGGCCTGTCGGGTGTTTAGGTGTTGGAGTGAGAGGTGCGGCTTAAAGCGTTTACTTCACTGTAAATCAGGTCACGCAGGCCAGGTCTGTTTGGATAGTGTGTGTTTACATGTGTGCCTGTCTTTAAAGGCCTTGTTTTCGCTGCAGGACTGTACCACCTTGTGATAATGTCAAGACAATGGCGTTCACGGTTTGTCGGGAAAGTGATTGTGCTTTTATGTGTTTGTATGGCTGTTGTGTCCGGAGGCCATCATGGCCACTACAGATGGGCTTAAACAGTCGCTGTCGTTGTAACTATTATCGCTTCTGACAAACAAAGCTCCTTTTATGCATCCCCTCAGTCCTTCCACCTGCTCCCTCCGTTCTAGCGTATGAGCAAACGTGAAACCATACTCAAGACCCTTTCTTCTGTGATGTTGCTGTCTGTCTCTATCCCAGACATATCATGTGGAGGGTGAAAGCTGGGACTGTGGCCCATCTGAGAACATCAGGTATCACTCAGCAGGCAGTTAGACCTGCCAGCACATGATGGATAACTGTTCCCAGACAGAGGAACTGCAGCAAACTGGCAGCATGGAGGCCGTATTTGAGACCGTCGCTCTCCCACAAGGTGCTGCCAGTGGTGTAAGGTGTAGCCGTCCTCCTCTCTGACCCATTGTCTGTCCTCTAACGGAGCCTTGTCTCCTCGCGACAATGTCATAGAACTGAGCCGGAGCGTTACACCCGCCGAACGTGGGAGTGCGTCGGTCCTTAAAGTGAGACCAAAGGCAAAAGGGAGTGGAGAGCGGAGGAGAGATGAGCCGAGTTGGGGTTGAAAGGGGTTAAGAACATGAGACAGAAAATTCTGAAGAGAGATCGAGAGGATAAAACAAGGAGGGGTGGGGGTGTGGGGGGTTGGGAGAGGAAGAGGGACACAGGATGATGTGCTGGGAGCAGGTACATCTGCATTCTGTCCAAACACAGCATAAGCCTTTCTTGGGTGTCTCTATCCTAGCAGCACCCGCTGGCAGATTTACAGCCTTGTTTTGTGTGTGCATGTGTGCATGTGTGTGTCCGCATGTGTGTGTGTGTGTGTGTGTGTGCAGAGGAGCAGGAGGGATAAATTGGTAGTGAGAAACACAATGTGCAAGAGCAGGAGCATATTTGGGGAGAAGGGCAATGAGAAAATAGCAGCCATGTTGCATTCCATTGAACCCCCCAAACCACCACCACCTCTGCAGTATTTCACCCCTCGTCGGTCCCTCTATCCTCTGTCCCTTCCTTTTACTTCTTCTCCTCCCTCTCTGCCTCGTCTCCCTGCCCTTCTTCTCTCGGAGCCCTCGGCCCTGCCATCGCTCTGCTGGGTCCCAGGTTGTAAAGCGGGAGAGGGTGTAAATCTGTCTCTCCTCGTCTCAGGAGATTTCCTGGAGCTCGGCAGACTCAACAAAGTCAAACTGGTGCGGATGGCCAAATGTTTCACACACACACACATACAGACAAACTGTGAACTTTAAACACATATGGAACAAGTCAGAGCGCCTGAACCAACATAAAAACTCATATTTGTGTCAAACCATATTCCTCCATTAAGCACTGACAACAACCAAAAGCAATCTAACTATATATGTACACACACACTCTAGGAAACAGTGGAAAAGCTCAAATTCTCTGCCTGAAATTTCATCTTAAACACACTAGATTAGGCAGGACTCTGTTCTCACTGTGGCTCAGTGATTCTGCTTAAGTCCACTTATTTAATCCCAAATGTTCACACACGCTCGACCTTGTTTGGAAGCTGCTGTACAAACAAGCAGTTTGTCACTTCCCCTTCCAGCTGGGAGTCTGGGAACTCTGTGTGTGTGTCCAGACTGACCCCCCGCCCCCACCTTTTGTCCAGAAGGTCTGTCCAGACAAGCCTGTTGTCTCTCCTCCCCAATGCCCCTATTTCTCCCTGCTTTCCTCTCTACTTTATTGCACTTGATTCTAAGCGCGTCCATTCCTGAGATGGCTCAGATAGCGGCTGAAGCTAAATTGCACGTCATAAAGCATCTGCAAATGCAATGGAGCTCTCGGGGTGGGAGAGGCGGCAGAGGGGTTCAAGGCGCTTAGGTCCCGCTATGAAAATACAAGGTCCCCTTTTTAATCTTTAAAGTGGAATATGAACTCTGTTTCAACATCCACAAATCACAAGGCCCTTTCTTAAACATTAAACGATTCTGTTGCATGATCAATTTCCTGAGTGCCTCCTAAATCAGTTTTATGCATACAATTTTCAGGAACACTCGGCTATTTGAGCGTGTGGGTTTTGGTAGAAAGTGACTGAAAATCAAAAGTAAAATGATCTAATGGTATTTCGGGACACCAGAACGATTCTCCGTGATACTACTAATTACTCAGACAAGACAGGCTAGTTAGAGTGAGATGCTATGATTTATGAGGGAGCCATATATTTGGCTCTGCTATGTTCCTGTCAAAAGGCTGACAGATAAATGACTGTTGGGCTGTAATTGGCCTTCCTGTTTGTATCTTTTCTCATGTGACAACAAAGCGTCTCTAGGCTTTGGCTGTAGATGGCGTTCGTGTCGGAGTGTTTACTGCTCGAAGATCCGACCGAGGTGAGAGGGAGGCTTAGGAGGTGGTGTGTGAACGCACAGGAAAGATTATTGCAGTGCAAATTGGAAAGCAGGTCAGATCAGTTGTGTTCCCGCGGGGCGTTCCATCAGATCCTCTCTGAGTCAACATCTGTGTGTGGCATTAGCAAAGAGAAATGCCTCCTACACCAAATCAAATAACCCTCCGAGCTGCAAAATTAATTTCAACAGAGATTGCGCAAAGCCAACTTAGGGCTGGAGCCAAAAGATGTAGAGATAAAGAGTTGTAATATATTCAAGCAGAGGGAAAGCCCCCCTTCCAGATTTTAGATTATTAGATTATTGCCCACAAACTGTCTGTGAGGGAGAAAAATTCCTAAAGACAGCAAGAGCAAGACGGGGCCAGCAGCTGGCTTGGCAGCGGCCCGGGTGTGATCATCATCCCTGGGAGAAGTGACGCCCCTCGTGCCTGCCTCCTCCTGCCTCCCAGCTAGCCTTGCCCTGTGACAGATGAGCCCAATGACAGCAGGACGCAACAACCTGCAATTGAACATTCCCCAGCGATCTGTCAACGTCCACAGCAGTGTTTCACAGTCAGGAAAACCCACAGGAACGCACGCCTTCACACACTCACACCCTCATATTAAGTCACTCCCCAGGTATTAGAAGAATCATGGCCTGAAATGTCTACTCATGCCTGTAAAATAGCTTGGATATCTCTTGCAGGTGTCCTCATTAGAGCTTAGCAGGGTGCACGTGCGTGTGTGTGAGTGTGCGTGCTGATAAAGCAGCTCCTGTGGTGGGAACAAGTTGTATGCTACAGTGTGGCTGACCCCAAGTTTGTCTTTGTGGAGTTTCTGCAGTTCCCCACTTTGACCAGCAGGTGGCACCTGCATCACAACCAGCTCATGACTTCAAGCCTGATGGACATTTTATTTTCCGCTTTGGTAGCAGTGCTGCGGCGCGTCAGGCCAAAGGAAATAGAAAAACCAAAGCAGGACATTATTGTGTTTTGCTGAACACGGGCTTAATGAAGTCCATCTTGCCAGTACATTAGGAACAAAGGCAGCAGAAAGAAAGAGATTGAAGGACAACTCAAGAAACAGTTCCAACATATAAAAGCTGATAACGTATGAATGGCAAGGCGCCTTATTGAAGACAGTTGACTGGTTGTCAAACTGGAGATTTATCTTCCAAGCAACTGGAGTTTTATGGTCGAGCTCGTCCACAACGCGAACAGCGGTGCGTTGTAATACGGCATGTAAAGAATGAGATTCAATAGAAGCAGCCGTCCATCTGTCATATTTAAAGGGGGAGACTAATGACCACTGGCTGCCTGGTGCTTGATTTCTTCAACTGGCTTATTTTTGTGTGCAGGCTTGGCACAGGCGCCTGGCTACAACTACGGGGGCCACCAAATCCTTAAGAGCTGCTTTCTCATCATTATCTTAAGACAGTAGCTAATCTTCCACTATGTTTCATTGTGAATTATAAAACAATCCAGCTGTCCTCGCTTGGTTGTTGCAAACTGATGATCACTTGGCTTCTTAGCCATAAAAAGCTTTGTGCAAAATTAATTGCTTTAATCAATCAGCCGGTCAATTTCAGAGCCATCAAGCGTCGCCCAAGATCATGTGCATTCTCTTCCTTTCTCCATGCGGAAGGGCCCGAAGAACGCCAGATGATTTATGGCTTCTGTGTGTGCTGCATACGTAAACAAATTCTATCCACATACACTTGCTGGCGAGCGTACACAGGGAGAAAAACACCGCATAAGCTCGTGTGTTAGCGCACCGTCCATGCATGCATTCCAAGTGGATGACAAACAGCAGGGACGGAGCATGTGAAGGAGCAGGATGAGCACTGAGGGAACTCTTTAGCGACACATGCACGTTAAACAGAGCACACGGGACACACCAGCCAGGGCGCAGCTCGCATGTGAGCGTTAACACACCGACGTCGCCCATCTAACCTGGCTGTCAGGCCATCGCGCACGTTCTTTTCATGGCTGTGGTGTGCACGAGCAAATGCATGTTGGAGTATGTGTTACATACAATGCACAGGGAGCTAAGTGCAGAGGCTTGTTGTTAGCGTGTTGTTCCTCTGCTGTGGCTTGTGGGCCTGTCTGCAGGGCTGATCGATGATCTTTTACTGCTTCCCCAGGATTATCGGTCGAGTTCACCGGGAGGGGAAGGTAATTCATCAGAGCGCAGCAGAGGGAAACAGAGAGGCGAGGGGACAGGGAGAGGGAGAGAGAGGGATGGAGGGAGGGAGGGAAAGCAGGCGCATGTGTGCGTCTTGCATGTAGGAGGTGGCGTTCCCGATGAAAATGGAAGGAAATATAGGGAAGGGCAGGTAGGAGGAAAACAGAGGACAGGAGAGCTTGAGAGAATAAGGAGAACAAGATGGAGAAAAAAGAGGGGAGATGTTCAGATGCGCAGGCGGTATCACCTGGAAATGTATGGAGAAGATAGAGGAGCCGACAGAGATGGATATCTCCAGATAAAACGATGGTGTTTTCAGGCAACCTCGCAGTGAACTCTGCTCGTACTGTATATTCAACATCAAACAAAAACATGACAGCGCGCTGTCTGTGCCGGAGAAACAAGCGCTCAGGGCAGCAGATGGGATGTTGTCTTTTGATTTTAGATGCCACAACTGGGGGGGAGGGAGGTAAAATGATTGCCCCTTCAAAGGCACACTCCTCGAGAGCTGTGAGGATCCCTGATACCAAATGATTTAATCATCTCCGACCTGAGTAATCAACGAATAACCAACACTGGAGAGGATCTGACCTTGCGCGACGCGGCTCGACACCTGCAGATGAAAGTGCGCCCAGACGGGCTGAAGGAGGGGGCATCCCACACCATCAGGCGACGACGGTTTTAAACGTCAGCAGCCCGATCGCAGATCACGACTAATGTTCCAGATGTATGTAATTAAAAAAGGTCAATGAAAAACGTGCTTTTAAAATAGGATGGTGCATATGGATGAATGGGGCCACGACCTTCACGTAGAGGCGTTGTTGAGCAGGTTTCTAATATAAATCCAATCATTTCTGGTGGGTTATTCTTATGTTAATGAGACTGCACGTGTTTGTGCGGATATATGTTTCATACATCTTTCTGTCTGTTTGCCCTCACATAAGGCTGCATTTTTCCACCTTGTTGGGGATGATTTCCACCTTAAATTTTCTCCCGCTGTCTCCTCTTTCTTCCTCCCTGTCTTTCTGCCTCTGTCTTTCTCTCTCTTTCCCGTCTCTCCCCTTTGATGGATGGACAGATCATGTATATCCAATCTAGCAGTGCTCCTGATGCAGTTAAGAGATGTGACAAGTCTCCGGGCGGGGGAACCGAGCGGAGCGGAGCGAAGGGATGGGGTGACGAAGAGGACACGACATCTGGGGAACAGGGAGGGAAGAAAAAACAGAAAACATAATGCAGCAGCGAGAGACAGAGCCAGACAGAGAGGAAAAGAGAGCGAGAGACAGAGAAAGATGGCTGTTTGGTTGTCTCTGAAGAGTGTCTGCACAGCGCCCTAAGCGTTGTGTCTCACTAAGAGTCCAAACAGACTCCTGCACTTCGCAACAACCGTGATGATGACCAAGATGCACGGAAGTTCTATATTTACATAGTATTTGCACCTGATATAATAGCGTAAGATTGGAGCAGACTGTTCCCTTCTATTTTCCATAAACCTCCTGCATGAGTTCCACGGATGGAGATAGATTACATGGTTGCTTGTTGACATTCACTCATTCCCATGAGTGTAAGGATGCAGTTGCGATTGTTGTCCACTAGAGGACACTGTTAACCTCAGCGTATTGTAAAGAGCCGCTATCGAACTGCAGCTGAATTTGGTATTCTTGTTCTCTTGTGCATTTATTAGCAGTGGCTGCTGGGTTCTTGGGGCACAGGTGGTTTCTTTCTGTATTGTCTTTTCCATATTTTCACCAAACCAGTTGCATGCGGGCTCAAAAGGTACTTTTGAAGGTTTTATCCCGAATACATCCATGTGCGGGTAAATATTGGCTGTTTGACCTGCAGCCGAAAAAAGAAGCAAAAGTGCCAAATACGTGCTTTAACAAATGATTGCAGACAAAAGCAAAATGATACTTACCTGCTAATTTCCCCCAAGGTCCCTCATAATGAGCGAACACAACTCTACAAGGTGAGGAAGTCATGTTCTGAGAGACCCTAAGACTGTCTGACCCCTGAAAGGCAACAAGGTCAGGGGTCAACTCACTTGACCCTCTACGAACACATCAACCCCTGTGACTGCCTACTAAACATATAGATAACTCCCTGCATGCATACCTTTACTGGGAAGGCCTGTGTGCGGTTCTGGAGGGAAACACTTTCACTCCTGGCCTCATGACAATAAACAAAAAAGTGGAAGTGACACAAATCCATCTTCCTGCCCGTCTCCTTCCTCTGTCCCCACTGCACCCCTCCACCAGCACACAGCATGTGCCCCCCCCCCCCCCACACACACACGCGCACGCGCATTCCTCCATGTTGAAGTCACTGGGCAAACGGCAGCCATTTTCTCAGATGCCCCCCCCACCTCTTGATAGTAATCAAATTTGGTCTCATCTTTTCATTTTCTCATCTCTCCTCCCCATCTGTACGGTGTAACTCCTCTCTTTCTCATTCTCTTCCTCATCATCCCTCACTGTCACTCGGCAGCTCTGAGCCATTGACCTCCGACCCCCGAGCAGGTTCACCAGAGGGTCAGGATCTTGGCGGGGGGAGACAGGCAGAGAGACGGGGGTGGAAGGTCTGTTATTGGGGGATGCCAGCTTCCTCCTTTGGCCATGGATACAGCCTTCTCCGCTGCTGCCATAGCAACTGGACTAGACGGCAGAGAGAGCAGACTGAGGCGAGCTGCTGGGATGGAGCTCTCTCGTCTGTGATTTGGCTTTAACCTCCGTGGGCACTTGCAACTGTTCACGCTTGCATGCTCTCACATGCACGCATAAATGACAAAAGAGGCACCCGCACACACTCACACGAGTGCGCGCACACACACACACACACACACACACACACACACACAAAGTACCCGCGCAAGCTAGCGAAATCTAATCAAATTTCCTATTTGTACTGCCAGGCTGTGCTGGTAAGGACTTTTTCAAGTTCCAAGATTGATGGGTATTCCATGTTGGGTGCAATTAATTGCTGCATAATTAGACTTACAAGTTATTTATTGAAGCAATTTAGAGAATACAAGAGCCGGGGGATATATTAAAACCATTTGATCATAAGCCGCATAAACTTTAAAGATGTCCTCTTACATGCGTTATTTGGACAGAAATTAGGGATGCAACCCCCCCCTCCAAAAAAAAAAAATTCCATATTGATAAAATGATGTATGATAAGATATGTGGACTCAAGTGAATGATGTGCTGGAAGTCTCGCAAGGTCAAACAAAGGTTTGGGGGAAGCATCACGCACACAGAAGGAGATCTGTGCACATTTTTGCTGCGTGCAGATGTGTGAAGCTGTGAGGCAGCTCGCGTCGCTGGAAGGGCCTCAGGGGCCACAAGACTCAGTCCAGGTGTTGCCCAACAGAAACAGCCCAACTCTGTTGCCCCTGGCTAATATCTACTCTGCTTCTAAAGTGATGCAGGTTTCTTTACAAAAACCAAATCTTTAGTGTCTGACAGACGTCAACGGCTATTTTGTGTCTTTTCTGTGGTCTGATTTCACTGGTTTGTTGTGGCATTTCCTCTCAGCGCTCTCCTCCCCTCTCTGTCTGCACTCGTCTCGCTCCGTGCCTGGTTGTTCAAACAAATATGATAAATGAGGCTATCGCTGTCTCAAGAATGAGCTGTGATCAGAGAGCCTTTGATGTTTGACACTTTTAATGAAGTATCTTGATGAATCGATGTACAGCCATTTTGTACTGTGTGTGACACACTCTTCTGCTATTGAACACGTTGTTGTTGGTTTTTTTTACAGTCAAGTGTGTGTGTGTGTGTATGTGTGTGTGTTTTTCCCACATTTTTCTTGACTTTCATTCCTCATGGTTGGTGACAATGTCTGTGCTAAAGCAACATGCTTATCTCTAAGAGTTGTCAAGAGTCTCTTATCACGTCTTTGTAATCCTGAGATGAATTTCAGTTCTGCGCACACACTCACGCTGTGGACACACATTGGACACACATCCAAGCTTCTTTTGAATTCACACTATTCACCTAAAAGAGGGTAATTATAAATAAAGACATACATAAATAGGAAACGACACAATTATGAAGCAACTTTTCAAAATCATGCTCTTCTACAGGCTTGATTTTGTGGTCTGGCTGGATCTGGGAAAGTGGTTTCTTAACAGCCTCAACACGCCTCAGTCGTCGTCTCAGCTCTGCTCTGATGGCTGTGCTGTACTTCAACTTCACCAATAGGTGGAGCTATTTACATGAAACAGATGACGAGGCTGCGGCGGTCAAATGCCCTGGAGAAGCAGGAAGAGCTAATCAAATTGCCAGTGTGTCTGTGTCAATTACAGTGGGTCAACTTCATAAGAGGAATAGGTCCAAATCATATTTTCACCTGCAATCTCCAGCAGCTCCTGGACCAGGAGAAGACCAGGGTATTCTGGCTGATCATGACATGGAAATGATGGTTTGCATAAGCAGCCATTCTTATGAGATATTCGTTCTCCTTTAAATTCCATAGATAAAGGTTCTGTGCAGCTGCCTTGAAGAATGAGCTCTGATATTTGTAGATCTCGGTGAGATGAATAGCGGCCTGATGACCCTTACAGTGCCAAGCCACTATCTTATCGCTTCCTTTTATCGGCCTGATAAAGTAAACAACTTCGCCATAGGTGTGCAACTTTTCAAATTCATTATGAGCCTGTTCAGGCCGGCCACTATCGACGTTGGCTGGGGGTGTGTGATGAATGCCGAGGCCAGCTGCTGAAACGAGCATATAGTCCATGATTTGGACACGTGCCAATGGCGGACCTGTAGCAGATGAAGATGAAAATGCTTGAAGGAACAAGCCTGGAGAATCCTTAAAGCCCCTCGGCTCCAGTTAAAATACTCAAGTTTTGGGTTCACGTAATGATGAGGGAATCTGTTGGACGGCTCATTTGCATGTTTCTAATCAAGGAACTTGGAGAGGAAAGTGCATAAATAAGAAACAGGCTCGTGAAAGCAGACTCTCGGCGAGTGCAGCCACAGTTTCTTATGTGACGGGGGGGTCACTGTTTGGCACAAACACACCGGAAGCCTCCAGCACGCCTTTGAAGAGCGCTCACAGTCACCTCTCCTTGTGTTGCCTTCAAAGGTAGTTAGATCATTAGATCAACAAAACAAATGACTCAATGACGAAGGTTTGCAGTCGTCCCTGGAGGAGCATTTATCTTTGTGGTGAGTGGCAGCTCTGTCAATGTGCGCCAGGCAGTAATGTACTGGTATTTGGAGTGCAGGCTCTGTGTGTGTGTGTGTGTGTGTGGTCAGCCTTTGGGCTCTCTGGATGGAGGGATGTTTTATGGAGGATGTTATTAAGTGTGGTCGAATGGGACGAATCAGGCTTGTGTCTCCTGTATTAACATTAGGTGGAGCCAGGCTTCATCCCTCCTTCCTTCCTCTCCCTTCTGCCGCCTCCGCATTTGGCTGAGGTGCCATCTATACCACCACTTTGTTCTTAATAGTTTATTAGCCCCTCTGAGCACCACCTGACTGGTATTTGCAGAATTTACAGTAATAATGGCGACTAATGGCAGCCATTTTGAGGTGTTTGACGCCCTAAATCAGAAATGTTACTGAAGTAGGTCATAAATATGGTCCCCTCTCCCAATTCTCCATAAATGATGGAACAAGCCTTTAAATCTCCTCTGTGTGTTAAAATCAGTGTCCATATGTACACTCTTTGAGGCATAGCCTTAAATCGCCCCGTTTACCTCACAGTTTATTGAGGTTTATTGATGTTTGTCACTACTCCGCTAACATCATGCCAATCACCACAAACATGTGATGCTAAGTGTGTGGTATCAACGAAGAAGACGCTTGTTGGACCTGTTGGAAACTGACCTGCCATTCTCATTTCAACCATAAAAGCATCGCTTTGAAAAAGCTTTGTTTAGTATTTTGTAAAGCAGATGTTTTAAGCTGCACGTTGCTTTAAGAAAATGAAAACATATTTGATTTATTCCAGTCTCAAATGGAGTATGATCCGCCCTTTGTTATTATAGTGTGTGGTTATCTGTCAGTAATTCCACTAAAATATAGCTCAGGTAATAAAAACATAATGTCCTCTTTCATTGCGGCATGAGTACCGGTCCAAGCAACAACGGCCGTCCTGTCACAGCATCATTTTAAATATTCATGTTTTGGCTCTAACGCCTGTTGTTGCCAGAGACAGACACCAGCAGCTCCTAGTTCACACGAAACCCTTAAATTCAAAATGGGTGTAGAATTAAATGTCATAAAAACTGGAATCAAGTAGGACAACGTGTCTTGTTGTCTCAGGAAGTTGGGAGCGCTGCAGCACATGCACTCTGAAAGTTTCAGACAGCCTGGAGCATTAGTGAAGCCTCCACTTGGAGACATGACAGTGCCTTCTGCGCGGCTGTCTGCAGGACGCAGCCATACAGTCGTTCCGTGCAGGCTGATGATTCCCAATTAGCGAGTGAGCAGGAGACATTAGTGTACAGCCAGACACATAAATGGCACCAGGATGGGATCAATTAGGCTGAGAGGAAGGTCGTTAGGCCTCTGGATGGCCAGTGGTCGTGGTGCCATGTTTGGAAGCTCTGCCGTGTCAGCTCTCAGCGTGAGTGCCCGTCTGATGCGGGGTGTCTGACGCCGTCCTTGTACTCAACGCTGCTCCCTGCGCGACTACGTGCACATTTTGAGCACCAGTGAGGTACGGCAGAGCAACATTTCCTGTGGTGACGACAGGTTTCCACAGGGTCAAACCCGCTACAATAGCGTGTCCTGTTTGAGTCCCTGGGGCTGCGTCGCAGGGTGGTGAGTAATCGTGCCGTGTCGGTGCATGCGTTGCCATTGATTTTGTCTCGGCTCCTAGCTCTCCCAATTACCTCCTACTTCAGGCTGCCAGTCCCTCCGCTGTCAGGGGGAGGTCGGAGACTGGGGCCACAGTGAGCTGTTTGTTTACACTGCTAATTGCTCCTGTTGTTTCCTTTCATTAGCCCAGGCTGAGCTATTGGGCTGCCTAGCATGAGTAAAAGTACTAGGCTCCTACTTCCTTAATAAACGTGTGGTCGCTGTCTGAGAACACAAGCGTAGGCTGAAAATGGTCGTGCTGGTTCAGTTTGGTGTTTTACTCACAGCAACTCACAGAGCTGCAGCGTTGTAGCAGAGTTTTGATGTCACAGCTGGGGCAAATCCTGCTCAACACATCCTGGCTGACCCTCAACATGTCTCTATTTGAAGATCTACACTGTGGACCTGCCTTTTTGCACACGTGCACGTCTGCGCCGCCTGTGCATGCACCTTCCTGTCTGCATTGTGGCGCGTTGTAATGTTAGCTTGGCCTCCTTGGGCTGTGAATGAAAGGGTCGCATGGCGGCGCGAGCTCCCAAGTCTACTCTGCCCCCACACCCCTGCAACCCCCCCAACAGAATCTTAACACACAGCCATGGCTCCTTAATGACTGCCATTCCTCTCCGTGCCACATTATTAATTAGCTCAATGATCCTTGCCAACGGGACCTGCGCTGTGGATTAGAGTCCTCGGCACCCACACCCCTGGCTGCTGCTGCTGCCACCGCCTGCCATGCGGAGGTGAAGCGGGACTTGGATGGGGGTTGGAGAGGGCGTGTGCATATGTTCCAAAGTGGAGTATATATTTAACAGGGAATACGAAATGCTACTGTTTCCTTTGTTTTTTTTTGCAGGTTAGCGTCCACTGCATGTCCGACTTGTCCATTTGAATGTTTTGCACGAGCAGAAGGGGTCATTTAGGGTCATAGAGGGGTTGTTTGACACTGCGTGAAGCATCTTTATCTCCAGTCAGCAGCATCAAAGGCTTCATCAACCGGTACAACTTCCCAGTGCCCCTCGCACCAAATATGCCCCGAGAGTTACTGAGAGTGCTCAAAGGATAAATGGAACATGGAGGCGTCACATCACTGAGGTGTTTTCCTGTTTCCTGTTTCCCGAAATACAACCATTCATGAAGGACTTGGGCACCGTGGCAGGCAAATCTGCATTCATAATTTTTGTCTGGAAAGAAAGAAGGGAGGGGAAAAAAGGAAAAGGGTGAGCGGGGAAAAGGGAGCCAGCCCCTCCAGATGCCTCACAATTGTACGGAGCAAATGAACATAAATGTCACTGTCAAGCTGAAATGAAGAATAAATGCATCACGCTGGCAAAGTGAGCTGAAGTTGGAGGACAAGAGGACACGTTTTGCATACGAAGAGAGACAAATACACAGGACAGAGATAGAGACCTGGAACAAATATCTAAGTACATTTACTGCATTCCTGCACTGACGTATTGGTACTTTCACCTCACTGTATGTTTGCGTTCCTTTGTTCCATTGCAGATGAGATGCTGTATTAGACTCAGGGGACTAGTTTTATAACAATCTCTTGACTGGCAAAAATGGGTTTCTGCTTCTGATAATTGGACAAATTGTGGAAGATGATTAGGTCCACATGTATCTTCACCCTGTTTAGAATTCAGGCTTTTTTGGGGGTACCTTGCTTTACAAAGACATGAAAACAAAGAAAAATATTGTTTTATAAATCTTACTAATCCTCTTTGTAGAATAAATCATTACTAGATTGACAGGAATTGTCAGTGTTTACCTTGAAGTAGATGTAAATATATTTGAATTCACCTTTCCTTTTAGCTTTCATTTTTTTAAATAAACTTTATTTTCAGTGTAATATTGGAAGTTGGGAGTAGCTATATGAAATATTACTAGGTAGGAATAAATCAGTATACCATGCGTTATACAGCAAGTATACCTATTTTTCATCACTATTATCATTGGTAGAGAAGTACAAATACCTTCCTGTCCTAGTCTGCATGTCTCCTCCAGCAGGTTGACTCAATATCAGCACTTCCCAGCACTGGTTACTAAGTGGTGGACTGGAGGAGCGCAGGGCGCCATGAGGATAGATATGCAGGACATGCAGTCGTTCCAAGGTGACAGTGAGGTGTGTTGTGATTATTGACTGTGTGACCTCTCTGTGACCCCGGCTCTGAGCGAGTAAAGGGCAGAGAGTTAGTGCGTGCCGCACCGCCTGTCATGCCTGTCAATACGCTGATGAATGGAGCTGGCGGTTATTAAAGCAGAATTAGAGCGGGGGTGGGGGGGGGGCTGGGATAAATGATAGCACAAATGGTTGCTCAGTGGAGACTGTAGACCCGGATGGCACGGCATCACTGTCATCAGTCTTTATTACCCTCCAGGGAGAGAGAGGGAGCGGTCAGCACCGTGCACTCCTCTAACCTCAGGCTCCAACACCTATAGGCTGCACCTCCACAGCTCTCTGGGACAGACCAGTCAGCCTGCCACTTCTCTTCATGCCGGCTAGACGTTGTCCTGTCCACTTACTGCACGCGCAGTTCGTAGGTCGTCTTTATCCGGGACATACAGACTCTATACCAACAGATGGAGACAAATACAACACATGAGCACAGGCACGTGCACAAACCCCGGCTCCATTTTATTTCGTCCGCCACCTTCTCTCTTCGCTTTTCTGCGTTGCCCAGTTTCTCCTGTTTTCTTCCTTCTCCATTTTCTCTCTCACCGAGGGAGTGAAGTGCCACAACACAATCAATCACTGTGAAGTCATGGAGCAGCGGCACACTCAGGGCACCGTGCACCCTGAGAGGAGAGGAGA